>NW_022436945.1:10738729-10770199 GCF_009761245.1 Sapajus apella
CGTTATATATTTTAATAAGAAACTTTTGTCTTAAAAAGTGAAAGTACTGACTGCATATCTTCTCATTTGGAAGGCAGCATCTTGTAATGAAGTCAGCAAAGACAGAGAACATATTAAAATGCTACTTGTAACTCGATCTATATGACCTTGAGCAAGTTACTTAACTTGTCTTAAGCACATATTTCTTACTGGTAAAATACAACCTGGTAAGGGAGAAGCAAGTGAGATACAGCATAAAAAACAACAAGCACATTGGCCAACACATAACCCTTTTCTTATTTAGGTTAATTATGCAGGTAGAGATATGATTCCCTCCTATCTTTCCAACACAACATCATGAAAATAAAAGGACCCCATGCAAGAATCCCAAAAGCCTGATTGTAAGTCCAATTTGATGTTTTGTTCAGTCACTTGACCTCTCTCAGTTTCAGAATTTTTAATGTCAAAATGAAGGCAATGGTCGGCCCTCTTCTGAACTTGACACAATTTATCAAGAGGAAGAAATATGTTAAAGTACCAAATGAGTCACTGGCAGGCTCTGATAATGAGTTAGTAGCATCTTCTTCATCATAAAGGAGTTCGATTCAGGGGGACAAAGTATTAACCCTTTACAAATTACTGGAATGATTAGGTAAAATTTACTAGAAGTTTCTGTTGTAGGAATCATTTCTCAGCCAAAACAACATAGCCTAAAGAAAGTGGGACTAATTTTTGCAGATCAAGTTTTTTTTTTAAGTGCATATACATTTTGAAAATCAGTATTTTCCCCCAGTTATTCAGGGTTATCTGATAATTCTTAGCCCAGTGGAAATGGGAATGACACCTGCACTCCACATTTCCTAAGTTCTGAATTTGTTTGGTATATGTTGTTCCACAGTCATTGTTTCCAGGTCATATCTCTGCATCCAGCAATAAACCTGGTATTCAAAGAAAACAGATATCCGGAATGAGGAGTAAGAAGGGAGGTGGGAAGGGTGCACATGTGAAGAGGGAGTAGGCCACGCCCTCTAGTACTTCCAACTTTATGTTGATTCTGGGACAACAGGGTGGCAACTGAGCTTGGCACCCTGCCCCGGTTCTAGTTTCTACGTGGAGGACTCTAGAGATGGGGAAGTTTCTGTCAAAGAGTTTTCTCTCTGGACATTTTTTTTTTTCCCTTTGAGCTATTGGTTAAAAAAATTACTGTTTACTTTTGGGTAAAATATATATTCTTTTATTTACCTGATTTATATTTTTGAATGCCTGTAATGTTACAGGGACTATTCTAGGAACCTGGGAAACATTTCTGAGCAAAAAAGAGAAACATCTCTGTCCTCACAGAGCTTGTGATTTCAAAATTGTCTTTTTCTGAGTTAAAAGTCAACCATGTGTTTTTAAAGACATGGCAGAGTGTAGCAATTTTCAAACTTTTTCATTTCAAAACATCTTTACACTCTTAAAAATTGTTAGGGGTTATAAAGAACTTTTGTTTATACAGGTTATATCTATCACTATTTACTATATTAAATGTTAAAACAGAAATTTATAACAATAAACAATTTTAATTTATTAAAGTAACTATATAAAACCACTACATGCCAAAAATACCTGCTAGTGAATAAATGTTCATATCCCCCTACAATTTACATGTTGAAGCTCTAATCCCCAATGTGATGATACTTGGAGGTGAGGCCTTTGGGAGGTGATTGGGTTTAGATAAGTCATGTGGGTGTGGCCCTCACAATGGGATTAGTGCCCTTATGGGAAAAGGAAGAGATACTGAAGCACTCTCTCTCCACTTTCATGCACTAAAGAAAGGCCATGTGAATATATAGCGAGCATGTGGCTGTCTCTAAGCCAAGAAGATGGCCAACACCAGAACACAGCCACACTTGCACCCTGTGCTCAGACTTCCAGCTTCCAGAACTGTGAGAAAATAAATGTCTGTTGCTTAGGTCATCCAGTTTGTAGTATTTTGTTACAGTAGCCCAAGCTAAGACAACAACATATTTTGTAAAAATATATATATATATATATTTTTTTTTTCTTTAAAAATCATGAGAAGGACACTTTTTATATTTTTATAAGTATCTTTTTTTGGTCTGGTGTCAGAGAATAGTTGTATTTTCAACTATGGTTGCTTCTTTATTCAACTTGTTGTATCAACGTCATGCAGGGTTTGGAAAATCCCAGTGTACATTTATGAGAAAATGATAGAGAACAAGGCAAATCAGGTCTAAGTATTATTATGAAAATAGTTTTTACTTCATGGATCTCCTGACAGTGTCTCAGAGATTCCTGGGGGTTCCTAGACTACACTTTGAGAACTGATGGTAATAGTGGGAAAAGAGTCTCTCTGGTAAACTGAGTTTTGATCTGCGATCTTGAGAAGTTTTTTCACCTCTCTCAACTTCTGCTTTTTCCATCTGAAAATGAGTGGTTTGGATTGCATAAGGGCCAGAATCTTTCCCAACTGTGACCTTCTTTGCTCTGTCTGTCCTCTTTGAGTTGGCCATTTAGTATTTTAATGGAATAGACTGAGTTTTCTTCTTCTTTTGCTCTCCCCATTATTCCCATATTCCTGGGTCTGGCACTAACGGGGGCTAAGGTGAGGGAAGGGGGTTCTTTGTGATATTTGAAGTGTAAAAGGATACAGACTCCTAGCAAAAAAGCCCAGGGCTAGTCTACGCAGCCTCACCTTGACAGTGCAGCTAACTTAGTATTGACAATAGATGCTTGGCCCCAGAATGGACAGGTAAGGGCAACTTTTTTTTTTTTCCTCTCCCTCAAGAGCATGATCTCATCCACATAATCTCAACCCCATTCAGCTACATCCTGAAAAACTCTGATGACTGACAAAAGGAGTCGAAGTAGGACTTTGGTATGCGCAAATAAGAAGCAAAGTAGTTTAGAATTATCCAAGACAAAGAGGATTCCACAGTAAAGTCTGCCCCACTTGGAGATGGTGGGTTCATAAATCCTGAATGATGCCTCTGCCCCCACCTTTTGCTCCAGAGAAGCCTCCCCAGCCTGAACTCTTTGCTATTGAGAAGCCAGCATGACTACATGAATAAACAGTGGTTCTCAGACTTGAATGTGCATCAGAATCTCCAGTAGGGCTTATTAATACAGATTTCAGGGCTCACTTCCACAGCTTATAATTCATCAGGTTCAGGGTGGAGTTAGAGCAATTACATTTCCAATAAGTTCTCAGGTGACCACATGTTGGAAACCAGTGAAACACAGTATAAATTATAGATGATTTGAGCTATATGGGAACAAGATGTTTGGACTCTGAATGTCTCTGTAATCTGCTTACAAAACAACGATACTCCCAGTCCTCCAACATAATACTTTGTACCATTCTAACCTCTTATGATTAAGGGTGAAGTAAAAAGGGTCACATAACTCACTATATTTTTAGTGTAGTTATTCTAAGGGGAGATTCTATAAGGAGCACACTAATTTTGACCTTTTTTAAAAGCTTATTTTCTATTTTATGTTCTCTTGGGTGGGGTGGGAGGGACTTCCTAGAGGAATGTCAGTGGTTACTACATGGTTAAAGCCTTAATTTGAACAATTTCTTTTCAGTCATTAGAGTGCAGATGTAAAATATTAGAAGTGAACATGGGGCTTGAGTTCATGATTGAGACTCCTGAGCTTTTAAATACCCTGCAATTATCTAACACAGACTGAGCCTGTAATTTTTCCTGTCTGGGTTTAGTTTCATTTTTCCATGACCTTTTACCAAGTATAAACACAACATCAAAGACTCTAATGGTTGAAATAAATGCAGTCTATTATGTTATACAAATGAAGATCAGTCTTTGGAAGCCCAGGGCTGAAATCAGAACATTTTGTGGAGACCATTATGGCCATGTGGTCAGTTCTCCCTGGCCTTATAAGGCCAAGAGATGAAAAGGTCATAAATCAGTTAAGCACTTGGTGTTTTTTTTTTTTTTTTTTCCCCACATATAGTATCTCATCTAATCCTGGTGATTTCTTTTTGTAGTGAGAGTGGCTGCAAATAGAATTCCTATTCAACATACAGGAAAAGAGAGGTTCTGAGAAATCAAACTATTGTTTAAAGGCAGCCCAACTTAAACAGAACTCAGATTTGAGCCATTGTGTAACTGACTCTAATGCCCATAATCCCTGGGAAACAAAAAATTCAACTTTTTGTCAATGGATATTTATCAATATCAACTTTTTTGAGAGAAGAGAAATAGAAAAAAAAAAAATGTTCCTGCTCTCTTGGTACTTCCGACATAGTGAAGAGAAATCAGAGTGTTTCTGGAAGGGATCAAGTTCACCTTCTCATTTTACACACGAGAAGATCAAGGTCCAGAGAAACCAGATGATTTCTTTGTAGACAAAAAGCAAGTGGCAACGGTGTCTTGATACCTTTAAATCTAAATAGAAATGTTAAACAATTCTTTTTAATGAAAAGTTTGCTTATTTAAAGAATTATTTTTGCTTTCTTGCCAAAGCAAACCTTCCAAGTAGAAAGAAGACTGGTATCTAGGCTTTTACATGGGCTGTCTGTCAAGGTCAGGCATGAATAGCAAGTTCTCAATTCTTACCCTGACCTTGAAGGTCCAGAAATGCTCTTTCTGTTTCTGCAAGAGGCCAAGCTTGTTTTTACCTCTGGACCCTTGCATCTGCTATTCTCTCTACCTTGGAAATTCTTCATTTGGGTTTTCACAAGGCCAAATCTTACTCATTACTCAGGTCTCAATTCAAGAGGATGTCCTCTAAGAGGCCTTCCCTCTTGGCTGTCCTAAGAGCCCAGGATGTCAGTTCTCTTACAGGGCAATTGCTTCTGCATCCCATGACCAGAGGGAGTATGTTCTCTGGGCTTAACTGGCTTTCCCCATTTTACTGTCTCACTTCCCTTCTCTCACCATACTTACTGAGATCAACTCCCTAATACATCACTTGCCTTTAATTCCTTGTTTTGGGGTTTGCTTTTGTGACAACCCAAACATAGAAATGAAATCTTATTCAACCTGTCGCTCATGACTCTGATTATTTTTTATAGCACTTATTACTACTGTCTGAAATTACTTTTTTATTAGTTTATCATCTGCATTTTCAGCTTACCAGACTCTCCACACTCTCCCCAACATTTTCCACCCAATAAGATGCCTGACAGAATATAAACACTGTAGAGGCATAACTTTGCCTGTCCTGTTCACTGTTCTTTTCCAAAAACTTAGAACCTGGCATATAATAGGTGCTCAACATATGTTTGTTGAATTAATGAAAGAAACAAATGAAACTTTCCAATGTGTCAATATAAGGGAAACTTGGCTAGCAAATCACGCTTTTCAACTACCATATCAAGGGATTTCTCTGTTTGGTTCAGTCCCATTTAGATTCCATTGCTCTCCTTTCCATTTTTGGAGAGGATCAATCCTTAATCAATCACTTTTTGTTAAACATGCTGTCCGGCACAATCAAAAGTTAACAAAGATATATAAAAATCAGTCCAGGCTTTGGAGCCAAAAAATTCATTATCTGCCTCAATCAATATTTATAACAGATATATTGAAGACATGCTAAAGCAGAGTCTCTGTTCCTTTGCTTTCCTTTCATCACATTTGCCTTGCATAATCATCTATGTTTATTAAAAGGGCTCCTGCTCTGTTTCTGTTAGACACTGACCTTCAAGTGCTTGACTTAATAAGCTGGTGAATTACACTAAATCATACAGCCTTGTTCAATCATTGATATTACAAAGAATTGCAAGGAGAAACCAGAACAACTTGAAAACACAAGGAAGTACAACAGCTTTCATAGGGAATAAAAGGGAAAGTCAAGGGAAGAAAGTGTGTCCTCAAAGATGCTCTCATGGAACTGAGAGAACAGAATCCCATGGCATTCAAGATTGTTCTCCCCCTGATTAAAACATTTTGTCAAAGCAAAAATCAACTGAGTACTTGTTTATGAAGCATGTGATACTTCAGAACATAACACAGGAATTCTGTGTGTGTGAACAATGTGTTTAAATAAACAAACGCCACTAGGGAAAAAGAGCATTTGTCACAGTTTTTTTCCTATATCAAGTCAATATAGGAGACTATAGGAATTGAGGGTAAGGGATTCCCCAAAATGGTTTGCTTCCATAAGAGATTATAAGGCACTGAAAATGGAGATGCCCCTATTTTATTTAACAACCCCTCCTCATAAACCCAGTGCCCAGAAAAGAGCTTGCCACATAGTATGTATCAATGCATACTTCATTTACAGATAAAATACACAGTTGTTTGTACTTTCTTGGGAGAAAAAGATTCTCATATGCAACATGTTTGAATTAGCATAGCCCATCTTTGGCTTATGTGTGAGCCACCATGCCTGGCCCTTTGGCATCGTTTCTAAAGGCTCCCTAACTGATTCTAATGCGTGGCTGGGTTTGAGAATCACTGCAATTTTTCCACCTCTGAACCATTGCAAAAGTTAAAATGTCTTTCTTTCTCTTTATCATTTGTGTAATTCCTAGCCATTCTTCAAAATGCAATTCAAAAGGCATTAGTTCCAAGAAACTTCCTCATTACATAATATTGGTCCACGTTTGTGTTCAAAAATTTCTCTGTGCTTCATCCTAATCCACAATAGATTTCACTAAACTAAATTCCTTGAACGTGAAGACAAGCAGTGGAAATTTCTTGTCTGTTTGTATTCAAAGTGCCTAGAATTGTCCATTTAGGAGCGATTTAAAAACATATTAAAGAATGAATGAGTGGATGAGAAAGGAATTCTTAGAAAGGGGTACTTGTCCTGGTTCTGGGTACTTGTCCTGGTTCTGCTGTTTACAAATTTGCTCTATAACTCTGATGCTAGGTTGACTGCAATCAGATTTAAAATACTATAATACATAAAGTTAAACTTATGCATGTATTATGACCCAGCAATTTCACCCTTAGTTATTTCTCATTCCAAAGGAAATGAGATGCTCATTGAGTCAAAATGGGGTTATAGTCCAAAATATCCATCATAATTCAAAATCACTATAAATGAAAAATGAACTTAATACCCTTCTAAACCCATTTTAAACTTACAAAATCATAAGTCAAGCCATTGTAAGTCCAGATGCTCCTTGATTTATGCTGGGATTATATCCCCCATAAAGCCCATCTAGTTAAAAACTGCTTAAGTTGAACCATTTTAGGTCACGAACATATTTCTGTATATATAGACTCCTCAAAGGTATGTAGTAGATTGTTCATAGCAACACATTTTTAATAACCAAAAGGCAAAAGTAATCATCAATGTCCATCAGTAGTAGAATGGATAAAATATCTGTGGCATAGTCACATATAGGATACCATGTAGCAACAAGAAACTTAGAAATGCATGCAATGATGTAGATGAATAATAGATAAGTTTGAGCATATGGAGCCAGTCACGAAACAGGAAACTATTGTGTGTTATGGATTTACATATAGAACAAGCAGCAAAAAAAGCAATCTCTTCTTGAGAAGTCAGGGCAGTGGTCAAATAGAGGGAGAGAGCAGTGATTGTAAGGGAGCACAAAATGGATTCTGGGGTGCTGGTTGTGCCTTTGATCTGGTCATTGATTACATAACTGTGCCCAGTTTATTAGAAATACATCAAGCAGTATACTTGGGATATGTATATACTTTTCTGTATATATATTATACTTCAATGAAAAGTTAATACTTTGGTATAAACAATCTGATGGATATGTATATATAAAGTGACTTTGACCTAAACCTTAGAAACACTTACTTAATATCTGAAAGAATTTACCTTCCAGGGATGGCGTCTCAGATGGGGCCATTGTACTGGATGGCAATGTTGATCAGTGTTAATTTTTTCAGTCAGAGAGCTGTACAGTGGTTATGAGAGGGAGAGTATGTGATGGAGAATGTGTGTGAAAGATGGAATTTCATTGTGCTGTCCTGGCAGTGTTAAACGAGTTTTAAAATATTCCACAATAAATAATTTAAAATGTGTAAAAAGAGAATTTGTTGCCCTTGCTTCAGAATCTTCCTTGCAAAATGTTTATCAAGCCACATAAAAGCATCAAAAGCAGGAATTTCACCAACCGTGTAAGAGCTGCCTGTATCTGTGTACCTTGTCACCGACCTTCAAAGGGGAAACATACACGCTAGAAATCCCAGGCCTTTTGCTTCATGAAGTAGACTGAGGCCATTAATTTCCTTTTCTAACTCAAAATCTCTCTGTCATCATTCACACCTTTTGACTTCCCTTCTGCACTGGAGGAAAGAGTGTCTTTTCTCTTTCCTGAGTTGCTTTTATACTAGTTTCCTTCAGTACAATTCTTTTTATTTAACCCTCAACTCTATAAAATCTAACCTGAGTTCTCAAAATGAGACTAAATTTGTTCTGAGGTCCCTCAGACCACTTACAGTTGACCTTTGAACAACATGGGTTTGAATGACCCAGGCCCACTTTTTCCATTTCTGCCACCCCTGAGACAGCAAGACCAAGCCCTCCTCTTTCTCCTCCTTTGTCTACTTAAGGTGAAGATGATAAGGATGAAGACCTACATCATGATCCACTTCCACTTAAAGAATAGTAAAGATATTTTCTCTTCCTTCTGATCTTTTTAATACCATTTTCTTTCTCTAGTTTACTTAGTTGTGAAAATACCATATACAATACACATAGCATATGAAATACATGTTGATCCCCTACGTTATTGGTAAATCTTCTGGCCAACAGTATGTCATCAGCAGTTAAGTTTTGGAGAAATCAAAAGTTATAAACGGATTTTTGACTGCAAAGAGGTCAGCATCCGTAACCTCTGTAAATGTCAACTGTATTGCCAAAGCCAATAGCTCTTCCAAGTTTGCTTCCACATGACTAAGGGTATTTAAAAAGTAGCCATCATGTTCTTGAAATTCTTTCTTCTCTTGGCTTCTTTTCATAGATTCTTCCTTCTCTGCTCTTCCCCAAAACTCCTGTTTCATTTTTTTCTACTCTTGTTTTCTGAAAATATACAACCCCCAAGTTTGTATCCTCTGCCCACTATGCTATCAATGCAATCCCATTCACTGTTCTCATGAATCTTCAACTGTCTTTTACCTAAGAAGGCCATATTGTGGGTCAACACAGAGCTCCATGAAGCATAGCCTTCAGCCATAAACACAGCTAGGCGATGAGGGCAGAAACTACCATGATAGAGTGGTACTTCTTGACCCAGGTACCTGGCCCATGCTGACAGCACCAGGAGACAAAGCTGCAAACAAAGGTCAACCCTACAAATGGCATCAGTAGAATTAGAACATGGCAATCTAGCTGCAAAATTCTCATATGCTGAACTCAGGTAATCTCCAGAATCTTTTACAATGAACCACTCAAAGATTGGGATCACTCAAGACAGTCTGCATAGGACTCACAAACAGACATTTTAGAACAGATGGTCAGATTCACCAGACTGCCTCTTATAAAATATATCATTGCTGCTCTCTGCTGGTCAAAAGCATTATTCCCTTCAATTAAGATGAGCAGAGGTGTAGAATGGGTCAAAAAGGGAAAACAGTGCTTTCAAAATGATATGGACTGGTGCTAGAGAAGAGTTATTAAATGACTTCATAGGCTGCAATATATGTTCTTATCCAGAAACACTGATTTTAGTGAGGGCTTATTGGACCAATAAAGTAAAAATGTACAAAGAATAGACTCATAGAAAATATAGGCTCTATCAGATATTTCACCAAGCACTAAATTAGTCACCACTTTTTAGTGCAGAACTTACTATAAGGCATCATATTTGATTTTTTGCAGAAAAACTGGCAAGTCCTACTGAGGAATTATTACACTGATATATTGCAAAATCCTAAAATGTTATCGGAATCCTAAAATAAAGATTAAATCTCTATATATGTACAATCTATTCGACTGAAAACTTATTTTTAAGAGTGTATTGGTGGTAGCTTTTAATTATCCAGAATATTTGCATACTAAGGGTCCTTCACAAGCAGTGCAAATAGGAAAATCTCAGGGTCAAAAGCCGAACACATAGGCCTACATGAGCTCTGCCACTTACTGGCTTCATTACCTTGTGTCAGTTCCTGAATATCTTTGAACTCCACTCTCCTATTTTCAAATGGGGGGAAATCATAATATCCACCTCCTATTGTTATTTCAAATATTAATTGAAATATTTCCTATAAAATGCTTAACAGTTCTCCCTACAAGTAAATTGGCAGGCAATTATTACTGTTACTATTCATATAAGACAGACCAAATAGTAGGATTTATTATGGCTTCTGAAACAAAAATCTTTTACCACCAGTTTTAAACGTACTATGCAGCTATCTGGAGAAAGTTGTCTTTAGAGCTGTTCTTAGCTCTGACACTGGCTGTGTAATTTGAAGTAATGTCTTAAATTTCCTGAGCCTTGAAATGTTTCCGATGCTTGCCTTGCCCTAAGGTCCTAACATGTTTCTATGTTTTAATTTTATTTACCACTGTTCAATGACCTACAGTACAAAGTGTTTTGTTTTCTGACCTCCTGTTCCCTACCTAATGACTTGCCTGAAGAACAAATAACCACTGGATGAAGAGAGTAATGTTTCTGGAGAATTAGCACAGGATAATTGTTAGAAGGAACAATGGAAGCAGCAAAGTACACATGCCCAGTCATGGCTTTCTCTTTTCAGATATTCCCACACTAAAATGTGATCTGACTGTTCTGTGTTTATTAATTCAGTAAATAGGGATTAGGTTGTCACTGGGTGTGAAAACTAGAAGTTACAGTGTGCTGAATCTTGAGGAAACAGTCCAATTGCCAGAGGTAGAACAACCAGAATGTTCCCGATGTTTCCTGTCCTTTCTTCCATTTCTCCATTATAGTACCTCTCAAAGCCTAAGTTGATGGCAATTCTCTTGGGATGCAGTTTTAGACATTTCTATATTAAGAGGCAAGGCAGAGAATCATCTTCCAGTCCAAGCAAACTCATCAAGTTCAGTATTGTTGCTGGAAGTTTCCAGTAATATATGTTCTGTAGACAAAGGATCAGTCAGACCCCAAAGTTCTGATACAACGTAATGATAAGGGTTGAGTCAGGCCAAACTATTAATTTATGTCTTTAGTAGTCACTGTTCTTTTTCCTTGAGAACATCCTTCATTTATTCATGACTCCCTCCTTCCTCCAATAAGACCTCTCCTACATTCTTATGATGCTATTTAAGCTCAGCTGACTCCATGCTCTGCCCAGGCCTGCCTTTCTTAACCTGCACCCTGTGAGCTCTTCTCAAAACTGATCTCTGGGTTCCATTCCTTTGATTAACCCTACTGTATTCATGAACACATCAGGCTAATATTTCCCTTTCTGTCCTGATGTCTTAGAAAAATAATTTAACAAGAGGGATCAGAGTTGAACATGGTAAAAGACCAATTCTCATGGTTAGATTACAAGGCCAGAAAGACCCTGAAAACCATTCAGAATTTTGGTACCTGATAACACCACTGGTGCACTGGAAGAGCTGCCTCTGTCACACAGAGAAAATGACAAAAGAAGTTACACTTTCAGTTAAAAGAGAGCAGCAGTGAGTAGCATATGCACAGATGGAGAATATGTGGGGAAACACCTAAATCTCTTCCAATGGTTTTCTCAATGCTCAAGCCTTTCTTATCAGAGAAGGCAGGATGAATTCTTCTTCTACCTCCTACTCCATATTTTTTCTTCCTTCATTTCTTTTTGGTACAGTATTTGACACATTTGAAGATGACATATCTTTTTTTTTTTTTTGAGATGGAGTCTCACTCTATCACCAGGCTGGAGTGCTGTGGCTCAATCTGGATTCACTGCAACCTCCACCTCCTGGGGTCAAGTGATTCTCCTGTCTCAGCCTCCTGAGTAGCTGGGACGACAGGCACACACTACCATGCCCAGTTATTATTTTTTTTTTTTTTTGTATTTTTACTAGAGATAGAGTTTCACCATGTTGGCTAAGATGGTCTCGATCTCTCAGCCTCCCAAAGTGCTGGGATTTCAGGCATGAGCCGATGCCATATCTTTAGTTAAAAAAAAAAAAAAAAGGCTTTGTTTGATTATAACTTTTATTAAGTTAGTAAACTCTTTTAGCATCTTATAATCTAATCAAAATGTCTTTGGAGTGGTGTTTTAGGTCTGACTCTAACTGTGTTAAAGTAATGTTTTAACTTTTTGGAGCTTCTTTTCATCTGCTCAACAGGTATAACAATTCCTGTCTCAGCATTTACTACTATAAAAACGTGGTAAAAGATAGTTATGGTGCAATTATTAGCATTTTAATGAAAAATGTAGTGGTAAACTTAGAATAGGAAATCTTTCCACACTGATTTAAAAAACTCTAGATATTGTTATGAACATGTTTTGAAATAATACTTATTGAAACATGTATTTTTCTAAAATGAGTGCTTTTTCCCTTATCCAACTGTTTTTTTTTTTTTTTTTTTTTTTTTAAGATGGAGTCTTTACTCTATTGCCCACGCTGGAGTGCAATGGTATGATCTTGGCTCACCGCAACTTCTGCCTCCTGGGATCAAGTAAATTTCCTGCCTCAGCCTCCCGAGTAGTTGGGACTACAGGCGTATGCCATCACATCCAGCTAATTTTTGTATTTTCAGTAGAGAAAATACCATGTTAGCCAGGCTGGTCTCAAACCCCTGACCTCAAGTGATCCACTGGACTCGGCCTTTCAAAGCGTGTGAGCCACCGTGCCTAGCCAACGTTTTCGTTTTTAATCTTAAAGCTATCACCTTAGAGTCCAGCAGAAAGTACTGATGGCCACCTTTTCTAATAAATTCCTTCCATTCCCTTGGATGAAGTCAAAATGCATATGTCGAGTCATTGCCATCTACACATCTTTGCTGGTGCCGTTTCTGCCACCTGGAATTCTTTTTTTTATTTCCAATTCCCTCTCGCCTCTTCACCCTAAGGATCCCACTCAAATAGTGTAAATATCATTAATTCCTCAAAACACAGTTCCATTTCCCTTCCATCAGATTCCCCATCTTATTTTTCTTATTGTACTTATACCTTGCTTTGAGTGTCAGACTTTATATTCCTGTACATTTTCCAACACAAATATGCTTTTTCATGCCATGGTCTTTCTGTCTAGAGAGCATGCTATCATTCTTGTTCCTTCTGGAAATCGCTTACTAACCCTAAAACTCAAATTCTGAAGTGTTCTCAATAAGTTCTTATGCAAACGTAAGGCACTTCTTTCTTTTTCTTCTTTTTTTTTTTTGCTTGTTGTTCTCTCATCATTGCTTTATATCCCTGTGGTAGGCAGAGATGTCCAAGAACTAATCCCCAAGAACTCTGACGATGTTAACTTGCATAGTACAAGGGACATTGCACATGTGATTACCTTAAGGATCTTGAGATGGGGAGATTATCCAGGCTAATCCTGATAGGGAGAATGTATTTCTAAAAGTTGTAAACTGAAAGAGAAAGGTGGGTGGCTGAGTGTCAGGGCAATGCAGTATGAGAAGACTCGGCCGCCATGGCTGGCTTTGAAGACGGAAGGGAGTAGTGAGTCAGGAGTGCCGACATCCTGGAGAAGATGGAAAAGGCAAGGAGACAGATTCTGCCCTAGAGTCTCCAGAAAGAAACACTGTCCTGCCTTCCAAGAACTTCATGAAAAGTCATTTCAAATGTCTGACCTCCAAAATGGTCAGATAATAAATACGTGTTGTTTCCAACCATGAAGTCTACGGTAATTGATTACAGCAGCCATAGGAAGCCAAGACAATCACTCCACTTTAACACTAACTGGGTAAAAATACCTAGTTAGTGTTGATGTTTACCTACTTAGTGTATATGTTTACCTAGTGTTTATGTTGCTTTATTTTAGATTTCTTAAAAAAATTGAAGCATAGGACATCACACTAAGACTCTTATTTACGAGTTTTCTCTGGAGCAAAAATTAGGAAACTGAGAACTGCAGCCTGAGCTTCCACAGCTCATTACTTGCTTCAATCATTTGCTTTGTGCTTGGAAGAGAAGAAAACAAAAAAGAAAGAAGAATGAGAAAATAAAATAGAAACGTACACAAAAGTAACCAAACACCTCTTTCAGTTCTATTATATTAATCAGAAGTACTTCAGGTAAAATGGGAAGATTACCAACAATTTTTTGAGCACGTACTGGGTAAAATGGTCATTAGAGAAACTGTGAATTTGGGTACATGGCCCAGACACCCCTTCAATGAAAGACTCTGCCCAGTTTGCCGAGAGTACTGTCAGCAGAACACCCCCAGGGACCAGCTCCTCAGGGATGGCTTCAGCTGTAGACCAGACCACTATCTTGCTGTGATCACACCCTTCCCTTCCCAGCCCACATCGAATGAGACATAGACTTTCCATCTCCACTCAACTCAGGACAACTCTAAAGGAACGTTCTAGCCTTAGTGCTGCCCCTGGAATTGGCTGAAACTTTGTTGAAAGTGAAACACAGCTCAACTTCTGCCTGGGTTTACTGTCCTTCTCTCCTTCCATAGATGGCATCCCATAATAAATCTTCTGCCCACTAAATGCTACCTTAGGGGCTGCTTCCCAGGGATGCTAACCTATGACACTGTTTTTGGAGTGAAGAAAACAGAAGTGTAGAAAGGTTAATTTACTCTCAGCCACATTTAATGATCAGTCTTTCTAACCGCAGAGTCCACATTCTTTGTAAAATCCTGAGCTTCTCACACTGGGCTATGTATCATGTCAAAGTTACAGGATAGATACCCCTGGAGAGTCAATTTTACCCAATTACCAGAAATTTAAAACACTATCTCAGATTCAAAAGTTCATAGTAGAGTGCAAAATTCAATGAGCTTTTAAGAAAAAGCATGGTCTTTCAAAAAATAGTCTCTTTTTTATCACAGGCAGCTGGCGTAGAGGCTCTGGTGCCAGGCTGCTTGGCTTGGAATCCATGTTTTGCTGGTTACTAGCTGTGTGGCTTTATGTAAGTTGCTTTCTCTTTTGTGCCTCAGCCTCCCCATCTAAAAATCAGGTTACAAAAATACATCTTGCATGGGAAAATTGAGGAGAACGAAATTATATAGTTCATGTGAACTTCTTAGAACAACATTTGGTACATCTTAAGTGCTCAGGAAGTATCTGCAATCTTATCAAAGCCCATGGATACATTCCCTTTCCTCTGTGTTTAGAGTACTTATTAATTAATGCATCTAAAAGGATTGTACAATGTCAACATAATGTACCTCCTCTGTACCTTGATTTTAATCTAAAACTTTATGTTAATAATTTTCTATCTCCTCCAATGTACCCTGCTATTCTAAAAACCAGCTTGAATTTAATGATATTAATACATGAACAGTCAATATTCACTTATCTTCTAATGCTTCAAGTCCAAACAGTGCAGACTGCTTTCTAATGCCCTTTATGGTCTGGCCCTCATCTACTTTTCCAGTCTTTTTTTCTTTCTTTCTTTTTTTTTTTTTTTTTCTGAGATAGAGCCTCCTTCTTTCACCCAGGCTGGAGTGCAGTGGAGTGATCTTGGCTCACCACAAACTTCTCCTCCTGGGTTCAGGTGATTCTCCTGCCTCAGCCTTCCGAGTAGCTGGAATTACAGGTGTCCACCACCACACCCAGCTAATTTTTGTCTTTTTAGTAGAGACGGGGTTTCACTGTGTAGTCCAGACTGGTTTTGAACTCCTGACCTCAGGTGATCCACCCACCTCGGCCTCTCAGAGTGCTGGGATTACAGGCGTGAGCCACCGCGCGCAGCCCACTTTTCCAGTCTTTCTTCTGCATTTGCCCTGACGAAGTGGACTGCTCTAGCCCCTGCCCCCTCCTTTCTTTCTACAGAACTGCATTTGCTCAAGTCGGTTTCTAAGGTTGGAAAGTCCCTGTCCACCCGCTATTGATCCCTTTTAAGGTCCTCTGAGTCTCAGTTTCTTCATGAAGCCCTTCCTATCCTCTGCAGCCCGCCTCCGTCTCTGCCTCCACTAGCATGCATTGTTTGGAACAGTCGCTTATCCTTTGCTTTCAATCACTGCATATTGCTATGGATCCTTTTGGTAAAGCATGACTTGTACATACAGGTAAAACTTGGAGATATTGTAAGTCTGTTTCTAGACCCTGGCAATAAAGCAAATATAGCAATAGAACAGGTCAGACAACCTTTTTGGTTTCTAGTGCATAAAAGTTATGTTCATACTATACTGTAGTTTATTATGTGTAATGGCATTATGTCTAAGGATGTGATGCACATACCTTAGTTCGAAAACACTTTAATACTAAAACATGGTGACACAGAGACATGAAGTGAGTACATACTATTGGAAAAACGGCACTGATAAACGTGTTTAATGCAGGGTTGCCACGAATCTTCAATTTTTAAAATACATGATATCTGCAAAGTGCAGTAAAAGGAGGTATGTCTGGACAAATAGACTGTGAGTGCCCTAAGGGTAGGAAGTCTCTGTTTTCTCTCTTTTCATAGAAAGGACTATGATAAAATAAAATCCTTATTGACATTCAATAATTAACTATTTATTTGGAATGTTAGTATTTACATAATCATTTTTTGGTATTATTTGTTCCAGTTGAGAAACCTGTCAGATATAGTTTGAAAAATAATATATGAAGAAGGAAAATTTGACCTCTTCTTTGTAGAAAATGAAATCCCTGATTTGATGTAGGAATATGTATAGTCTACTGTGTTGGCTTCATATTTGAATGCATGCTTACCGTAGAAGAACTCAGATAGGAAAAGTTTAGGAAAAGCATGACCCATCTTTTATTGAAATGCACACTTTAATTCTGTGGAAATGTTTTAGTGTAAAAGAAAAGGCCGGGTGCAGTGGCTCACACCTGTAATCCCAGCACTTTGGGAGGCTGAGGCGGGTGGATCATGAGGTCAGGAGTTTGAGAACAGCCTGACAAACATGGTGAAACCCCATCTCTACTAAAAATACAAAAATTAGCCAGGCGTGATGGTGCATGTCTGTAATCCTAGCTACTTGGGAGGCTGAGGCAGGAGAATCACTTGAACCCAGAAAGTGGAGGTTATAGTGAGATGCAATTGTGCCACTGCACTCCAGCCTGGGTGATAGAACGAGACTTCATCTCAACAAAAAAGAAAAAAGAAAAAAAAAAAAGAAATGATGCAAGTAAATCTGCATCCATTAAACAATAAAATCTTGTTTTAGAGCATTACAATGAGGTCAAGCAAGGTAGCATGTGGGTTTGTAATATTGTTTCAGGACAAAGGGACAACAGAAAACAAGCAAACAAAACAAAACAAAAGCAAGTTAAACAAAATGTAGGCTGCCCGAGGCGGAGGATCTTAGAGCCTGCTTTGATCAGAGGAAGGACAAAAGGAGCTTCTCTATTATTTGCTGGATGAATAGTTTGATCTGAAATGAAAAGGAGCTTAGGCCACATGAGAGTCCAGTGAGAGGTGATGAATTGGCAAGATTTGGGAATACTGTGCATTACAAATGGGAGGGGTTCGTTACGGCTACCCATCCTAAAACTTTTATACTCCTGGCAGATGGCAAGACAGGCTTATGGCTATTCTTTGACTTCAGCTACTCTGTTTTGGGGGCTCTGTAGGGAAGGTTATCTCTAATTATCAACCTGCTACTTCAGAAATGTGATTTTCAATCAGGGTTCCTAGGGCCCTGAGAGCTCCTAGGTGTGTGGGCTGTAACTTAAGGGCAAAGATATGAGGTCAGAGTTGCTGTCTTCCTGCATGTCTCCCACCTTTGCCTTCCTGCCAGCATTTTTCACCTTGTCATGCTTTCTGAGCAGGGACTGACACAAAATGGATGTTGGACTCACAAGAAACGTGGCACAGCTATTTAGAAAGTGATAATAATGGGAAAGATTTACACGATCTGAAGAGAAACCAGTGAATCTTCAAGGATCTAGAACTAATAATTCCATTTGACCCAGCAACGCCATTACTGGGTATATACCCAGAGGATTATCAATCATTCTGTTATAAAGACACATGCACATGTATGTTTATTGTGGCACTGTTCACAATAGCAAATACTTGGAACCAACCCAAATGCTCATCAATGATAGACTGGATAAAGAAAATGTGGCACATGTATACCATGGAATACTATGCAGCCACAAACAATGGATGAATTTATGTCCTTTGTATGAATATGAATGAAGCTAAAAACCATCATTCTCAGCAAACTGACACAAGAACAGAAAACTGAACACTGCATGTTCTCACTCATAAGTGGGAGTTGAACAATGAGAACACATGGACACAGGGAGGGGAACATCACACACTGAGGCTTGTCAGGCGGTGGCAGTGGATGGGTAGGGGAGGGATTGCATTAGGTGAAACACCTAATGGGTTATGGGTGCAGCAAACAACCATGACACATGTATACCTATGCAACAAACCTGCACGTTCTGCACATTACCCCAGAACTTAAAGTATAATAAAAAAGAAAAAAAGAAAAAAAAGATAATCCTAATGCCCTATAAAAATTGGAGGATTAAGAAATAAAACTGCAAATATTATACAAGGCATATAAATATTTGAAAATAGATGCTATAGATGGAGACAAAAATCTGTGAACAATACCAACTCATTTGGCATTTTCATATTCTTACTATATTTAGTTCATGTTATGTTTAGTTCATATCTGTGTAACATAGACAAGAATAGATCCTGAAAACTAAGCCATGGAGAGAAATTTTATACTTGCAAGAAAACAAAATTATGAAGGACATTGAAACTGACCAAAAAGATAACTAGGTGTTGTTCAGAATTCTCAAGATAGGTCCAACATTCAGGTTTCCTGGTTACTTGATCAAGCATTAATTCAGGTATTCCTATTTGTAAATGTAAAGTCCCAAGTTAGTCGACTTAAAAATACAGAGATTATCTACCTAAGGTTAAAATAATCACACAAGCCCTTAAAAGTGGAGAACAGAGAGCTTTGTCCACTGGTGGCAAGGGGAGAAACAGAAAGACCCAAAGTAAGAGAAGGACTCAAAACTCTATTGCTGGTTTGAAGATAGAGAGGATTAAGTGAGAAGTAATAGGGGTGGTCCCTAGGAGTGAAGAGTGACCATTGGCCAATACTTAGCAAGGAAATGGGGACCTCAGTCCTACAGCCATGTAGAACTGAATTCTGCCAGTGACCTGAATGAGCTTGGAAGGAGATTCTTCCCCGGAGATTCCAGGCAGTAGCCCAGCCCAGCAGCATCTTGATTTTGGCCTTATGAAACCCCACAGTAAAGGCAGCTGAGATAAGCTAGACACTTGATCTATACTTGATCATAAATGGATATTTGTTTTAAGCCACTAATTTTATGATTATTTGTTACACTGTAATAGAAAACAAATACACTTGGTGTTTTCAACAGACCACTAGGCTTTGTTTAACCACAGCCATCAGAGTTCTTATTCTGCAAATTCTTATTTTTTGCAGAATAAGAACTCTGTGCCTTTAATTTCCCTTGAGTGATTGTACAGCTCTGTAAGTTGCAGATCACTGATAACAATGCAAATATTTTTGTCTATAGATATGCACATAAATTTCATCCTCCATAAATACAACCTCCTTCTGCTCCATGCAATAAACCAATATTTTATCTATTTGTCAGTTCTTTTTGGCATGACTAATGTGCCAGTATATATGAGCGGTACTTTAAATCCTCCTTTGAACCATTTGTAACATCTATGCCACACTAAAGAGTTAAATAAAATTTTTGATGTATTTATTTTATATCTGGGTAAGAGTCATGATATTATTTCTTTTTTGAAAATATCATTTAATAGAGATACATTCAGAAATTTCTAAAATTTACAGGGCAAGGAATATTTGTTAATCTCAGAGCTTATGTCAAAAACAGAGCTAAATATTGTATATAAATTCATCTGTTCTTCACACGAAACACCTGACCCTGGTATCAAGAAGTCTGTAACTGAAATACAGAAACCAAGATTCAGACACATCACAAAACTGTGTAAAGCACGCAGCGCTGGAGTCTTGGAGCTGAGAAGTTAACATACTGCAATGTAAAGCTATTACTCCTGCCATAATGTATCTGTTAACATTTTCTTGGGAGGCCGAGGTGGGTGGATCACGAGGTCAAGAAATCGAGACCATCCTGGTCAACATGGTGAAACCCCGTCTCTACTAAAACTACAAAAAATCAGCTGGGCATGGTGGCGTGTGCCTGTAATCCCAGCTACTCGGGAGGCTGAGGCAGGAGAATTGCCTGAACCCAGGTGGCGGAGGTTGCGGTGAGCCGAGATCGCGCCATTGCACTCCAGCCTGGGTAACAAGAGCGAAACTCCGCCTCAAAAAAAAAAAACAAAAAAACACCAAAAAAACATTTTCCTAATCATTCAAGTTTGAAAACTTAGAACCATTTTTGTCCTTTCCTTTCCCTTTCTTTCCATATGCGTTGGTTATCAAATGCCTTAGTTCAGCGTCTGCCATCTCTTACAGCCTCTCCCTCTTTCTGTTTCTGCTACTATCGGCATTTCTTCTCCCACATAGCAGCTCAAATAGGCAAACAGGACCAAATCTGAGTTTTGGCTGCTTGGCACTTTTACAATTTTAGAGGGCCATCTTCAGGGAAAAAAATAGTAATACGAATATAAAATGAAACATTTATTCAGAATGAGAAAAGAAATCCCAAGAAATTGACAATGTTGGAACTTCATATTTCTTTGTTTTGAGATCTCTGATGGCAATTTACCAGAAATTTTTACATCCTGACTAAAATCCAACACCTCTTCCATTCTAAACTCCCCGCAACTCCACTTCCTCATAGGGGGCATAAGAAGTAACCCTAATACTCAGGCTTCCTTTGCTGTAGAAACTTAGTCTACTCTCAATTCTTTTTCCCTTTTTAGTTAAGTAAATACATTGTGCAATGGAAGGTCTAAAAAAATTATTCAGAGTTTCATGGAGGTGGGGAGAGGTTATGAACCTGGGAGATTTTAAACATTCAGATACCCAATCTTCTAAATAAAACTTGAGGACATTTGTATTTTTACAATGCTCTGCAGGTGAAATGGATGCAACTGACCTATGAATTAAGAATTTGAAAACCACAGCTCTAGCTCAACTGCATAAAAAGTGACCTGATCCTCTGTATCCAAAGGTTAAAGCTTTCAGAGTGCAACAGAGTCCTCCAATATCTCCTGGGCACTGTGGTCTGCACAATGCAAAATTCAGAAGCTATAAAAAATGCAGGTGAAAAGGGCCCTGATTAAAGTCTGAGACAGAAGCAACCACTTTTCTCTCTGTGCAGTTACTATACTGGTCTTGATTCAAGTAAAACAGTGTGCCTGATGAGAATCACTGAAGCACAGAAAATGGTCTGGTTCTGAGAGATGAGCAAATGAGTCCCACATATGAGAGGAGTACACAGGACCAGAGAAGAAGTATTTACAATAGCCACACCCAACTATTGATTGCACTGGGCTCTTAGCTCAGAGGGATGATTGATAAACACAGGTCTACGCTGCAAGTTTGCCTGCATATTAATTGTAATTTATTGTTTCTATCTTTGTCCTTGCATTAGATGGTTTAATTCAGTATATGAATTCATTTTGAAGTGTAGAGTCCATCGTTCTCAGTAACTGACTTTACAAAATCCATCACCAAAAAATATTGTTTCAGAATCGTTGAATATGGATTCTATGAAAGAGAAAGATCCTTAAAAGTGGGAGACCAATAAGGAGAATCAAGATTCTATTAGCCAGAGCAGGAAGCTCAGCTGCCAGGATTTATCTTCAGATTCCTATCACATATGATTGCCCCAACTGAAACACAGGTTAGAGAGTCTGCTGTACTTCTAAAGTGATGAGAATAAATCTTCCTGTCACTTTATATCACAGTCACACAGTTCCCAAATAGCAACCCATAGATAGAGCGCTTGGCAAATTTGTTATCAGCGGTGTGTGTTTACACATGGCAAGTGTCTGGGAAATAAAGAAAAAAAGGAAAATATTGACAGTGTAGAGGATGTCCTTCCTTCTGGAAACTCATATAAGATTTTGAAAAAAGCTTAATAAAAACTATCTTTATGTTCAAAACAAGTTAGGAAATAATTCAATAGTAAGCATAATTCAAGACACAGAAAAGCAATTTTTGTTCATTTGCTCTATCAAGACACATTTCATTGTTTCTCGTTGTTACTGAGTGGTACATCTCTGCATATATATTTATGGAAGTACATTAGATGTACCTTTTATGTGTGTGTGTGTCTATATATACATGTATATATATGTATGTGGGGGGAGGCATGTATTTATACATATTTATAGCAACATATGCTGTATACTTCTACATACCTTGATTTCTGTCCTGGCAGGTGGACCCGGAGGGTTAAAAAGTGCCTATGCACTTTTTATGTCTTGATTTTTGCTCAGTAGCTTAAATCTGTGACAATGTTTATATTTATTGTATTGTACCGTTCGCCTTTAGGCTAAGGAACCATATGCTTGAAGACATTATTTATCATAAAGAACAATCTATATGAAAATAACAACCTTTAGAAAATAAAAAACAGGATGCTCAAGTCAACAATTGCTAAGATATTAGACAGCAAGGTGAGTGATGGAGTTAATAATCTGGAAATATGGAATACTGACGCTACTAAAACTGTATTTGGGTGACTAAATTAATGCCACACTTTTCATCCACCTGCCTAATGTGTATGCATCCAGTGATGGTAGTTAGATTTATCCAATGTCAAGACATGCTTACACCATTCTGACATATAATACCTTCACCAAACGCAAATTATTTTACTAATGTAAAAATGTTTACATATCAGAAGTGAAATTCCACTGTCAAGATGCATTATTCATTGTTTTTCCTTTATCAGTTCAAAAAATGTTATTCTTAAAAGAGAACTGGACCAAACTCAAACTGTGACAATACAGAAGAAAAAAAGAAGCTGAAGTAAACAACATTAAGAAACACCAAGTAAAGTGACAAATCACAGCAAATAACAAATAATTTATCCCTACTGAGAAGGACAGCACAATTCAATTTGCCAAATTATTTATCTCTGAGTGGCAATATGAATGGATCAATCTGTTTTGATGAACACTAAAACTTCGCTGAATGGAAAATTGCACTACCTTTAACATGTCAAATTTAGGTACAATAAAAGAAAATTTGAAGTAAATTGGCTTTGAGTATACTGCATTAAAAGATAAATTGCCAGCTTAGAAATCTCTTCCCCAGTAGCTGAACCAAAATACTTTGCTTAGGAGTAATTACAGAAGTGTGCAAACTATATAATAATTATTTCTTGGTCCTTAAATTTGAAATGTTCTCAAAAGTCTAAATGCAGGAAAAGGCTAAGAAGATTATATGAATAGAAAGATCTAGTTTGATCAAAGACTTTGGCTGTGAATTTGAAAGGATTTTATAGTTTTGTACTAAACAATTTAGCAAAACCCTGAAATTTTTTCTTCCTTTATGCATTTATGCATTTAACTGTTTGTTGAAATACTCTTCTGTGCAAAGTTTGTCCTGGGAAGTAGCAATTAAATACTGTCTTCAAGGAGGAGGAAAGTGATGAGAGAATTTCATCTGAGTAATTGTCATGACCAATATTCGAAACCGCTTTAAGCCATAGCTCCCAAACCACGTAACTGGAGCTTCAGGACCCGTCTTGTGAATCCTGGAAAATGAATTTTAAATTGAATCCTGAGAGATTAGTAGGAGTTATCTAGCTGAACAGAGAAGGGTCTCAAGTGAAAAACCTTCCAGGGAGACAGCAACATCTGCAGAAGTCTAGAATGAGAAGGCACAGGACCATTCTAGGAATTCTGAGAAGCTGATTTGGTGAAAGCAAATATGTTAAGTTTTGAAAAAGGGCATGGTTGACATAAGACAAATAAAGGAAAAAAACTTTAGAATGGTGAGGTGAAAAACTGTACTTTCTTAGTAATTAGTCTGAGTCCCTGATAGGAAGGAAGCCTTGGTTAAGGATACAGCCAAACGTTTAGTCCAGAGGTAAGACTAAGGATAGTAGCAACGAAGTAAAGAAAAGAGGAGGGTGAGTTTCCCTGCATTGGTAATGAACACAGAGTCACAGTTTTGGGACACTGGAAAAATGAGGAAAGGAGAAACAAAAAAGCACGAATACAATTATAAAGGGAGGAGAAAGAAATTATAAAAACATGGATTTTAAGTTATTTGTTTCACTGTGTTGAAAATGTCCTTTTATGACAACTTAATAATATTCGGTACCATCTACCACAAAGACAAAAAGAGATAAACACATTTGTAGTGTTTTGTTTTATATTTGTGGAAATACAAGTTCTATATGTTGCGATATCAGGGCAGTGATGGAATTGCCTGTCACAATCAGTACGTAGAGTCAACTGTTACTCAGCGAAGGGAGGATGACTCTAGCCCTTGCAGACCCCTTGGAGATGGTATGAGACTTTTCACGTGGCAGTGTGCAGGGATTGGAGCCAATCTTCTAGTTTCAAGGAGCGTGAGTTCCAGCAAACACACAGGGTATGTAGAACTCTGGAAAGCTTGGGATTGATTTAAGGATGATGGGAGTGTTAAGCAGGGTAGTGCTTGGCTCTGTTTGTGCTCCGGATACACAGTGCAAATGGCTGAGAGGGTGGCAGGACTGAGGCAGAGATGCCAGTTAGGGAAGCAAGTATGTTGGGTCCCTTGCAAAGCCACCATTGACTCTGATGTTCTGAGATGGCTCCCCTGACTGTAATCTCAGTTTACCTGTTTCCAACCTGGAGACCCAGACCAAGTACTTAGACCTTGGTCAAAGATATTACCCCTGTCTTGGAGGAGGGAGTGATACAGTTGGGTGATTATGTGTGTGTTTGCATGTATGTATGTATTGCATGAGTGTCTAAGCATAAAGGAAACAAGAAATAACAACGTGGCTCAAGTGGTTATTCCTCCAGACAATTTGTGAGTATAAAATTGCATGTGTGGTTACCCACACAATAAATAAATTGATGAGAACTTAATTGAATCATATTAGAAATGTTCAAGCCCCACCTTATGTAATTCTTCCCTGGCAGAAAAATAGACCTAAATTCAGACTATCAGTCTTAATACGTATCTAATGAAGAAGTTTGAAATAAAGGCAATCTGCTGACTTGGGTGCTTTGAAAAAAGACAGGCCTCAAGCTAGCCATTACTTCTTGTTAATCAACACAGTAGTTAATGAACATAATATTTACATCTTTGTTATCATAACATTTAAGTTACATCTTTCAGCCCATTTTGTATCTTGTCATCACTCAGTTTTGTTTCTATCTAAAAATCTACTTGCTAAAAAGGAAAAAAGAGCCTTTCTGTAATATTTGAAGATTTTAATAGTTCTAAGGACTATGTACTGTAAACTTAAAATTAATGATGTTTGCCAAAGGAAATACCTTTGTAGAAGACTTGCAATAGAAACCTTTATTTCTTAAGAAAAGAATTAAGTGTAGCTTGTCATAGGAGGTTGATTTTAGCCATGAATCCTAGTGACACTGACATCATTAATCAAGTTCTAAGTAACTCAACCTGTATAAGAAAATCACGATTTTATTAAAATTACAATGGTAACCAATGACTTCCATAGTTTCCCACAATCACATCAGGCCCTTACCTCCCTCTGCCAGTCTATTTGGGCTGCCATAACAAAATACTATAGAATGGATGTGGATGTCTTCAGCAAAAGACATTTATCTTTCTGCTGTTCTGGAGGCTGAGAAGCCTGGGATCTGAGTGCTAGTATGGGTGAGATCTGGTGAGGGTTCTCCTGTTTTGCAGATGGCTGTCTTCTCTCCGTATCCTAACACGGTGATGAGAGATAGAGAGCAGGCTCTCTGGTTTATAGGGGAACGAATCTTGTGACAAGGGACCCACCTTCATGCTCTCATCTAAACCTACAATCTTGTCACAAGGGACCCACCTTCATGCTCTCATCTAAACTGAATTATCTCCCAGAGGCCTCATCTGTCATCACATTGAGGATTAGCGCTTCAGCATATTAATTTTGAGGGGCATGATTCAGTCCACAGCCCTCCCTCTGTGCTTGTATCACTGCTTTTTCTTCCTTATTGTGCATGAACTTGAATGGTATGGGGTTTCATCTGAGGACACCTCTAGCCTTGTGCATAGGCTCTGAAAAGTTCTCCTCGCACAGGGACAACATTGTCGGGACTTAGCCCTTTTTCTCCTACGTACTCAAATTTTCCTTTTCTGCTGGATCAGCTGCATCGGCCTACACAATACTGTAAATGCTTCTATATTTAAGATAAATATAAAACCAACATAGGCTGGGCGAAGTGGCTTACATCTGTAATCCTAATAGTTTGGGAGGCAGAGAGGGGTGGATCACTTGAGGTCAGGAGTTTGAGACCAACCTGACCAACATGGTGAAAACTCATCTCTAACAAAATACAAAAATCAGCCAGCTTGGTGGCACATGCCTGTAATCACAGCTACTTGGGAGGTTGAGGCAGGATAATTGCTTGAACCTAGGAGGCAGAGGTTGTAGTGAACCGAGATCACACCACTGCACTCCAGCCTGGGCAACAAAGCTAGACTCCACCTCGAAAATACAAAAATAAATAAATAAATAAAATTAGGAAACTTTTGACCTACATCCCTTTATAACTTACTGTCTAATTTCTTTACTTTCCATTATAACCACTCACCTAATGTGTCTATATTCACTATCTCTAATTTCTTTTCTTCCATTCTCTCATTTTTTAAAGAAATAAGATCATTATGCAAAACTCAAACAATATAGAAAAGCAAAGGAAGTCTTGCTTCTATCACTGCCCTGCCAAACTGAAAATATAAGCCACTTTTTTAGTTTTTAATTTCTAATTCTTTCTACTTTTCTGATACAGACATCAATATACTGTACAGACTTGTCTGCATTTTGTTTGTTTTTACTCAGATGTACCCAGGAAATTTTCCCACTGTCATTATTTAAGGAATGGGTCCCCAGTCCCCAGGCCACACACAGACAGGTCCTGGTCCATGGTCTGTTGGGAACTGGGATGCACAGGTGGAAGTGAGCGGGGACCAGCGATGATTATCACTTGAGTTCCGCCTCTGTCAGATGAGTCGCAGCATCAGATTCTCATAGAAGAGTGAAGCCTGTTGTGAACTACGCATGCGAGGGATCTTTGTTGCACACTCCTGATAAGAATGTAACCCCTGATAATATGAGGTGGAACAGTTTCCTCTCGAAGCAATCCCCACCCACAACACTGTGCATAGAAAAATAATCTTTCCTACAAAATAATAATATTTTCTCTGGTGCCAAAAAGGTTGGAGACCACTAATTTAAAGAGAAGTTCTTTATTTTTTTAATTTTTTTAATGGCTATGTGTCATCATTGATTCAACCATTCCTCACTTGCTGGACACTGGGTTGTTATCATTATAAACAATATCCTAATTAACACCTTAAATATGCGGCATTTGACATTTGTGCAGGTGTATGTACAGGCTAGATTCCTAGTAATAGAATTGTTGGCTCAAGGGTAAATGCATCTGTAATTTATTTCATACATTGCTGCCAAATTTCCTTCCATAGGAATTGTACCATTTTCAAATTCCACAAAGCAACATATAAAAGTATTTATTTTCCTGAAACCTTGACAGCCGAGTGTATTTTCATATTTTGTATATGCACAAAAATTGTATTTTCAGTGTTGTTTTAATTTGCATTTCTATTATTATGAATAACATTGAGCACGTTTATATATATATATATATAAACTTTACTTGCTTCTCTATAAGTTGTTGATTAGTTCTTCTCAATTTCTTATAGCTCCTTATATACTAAGGAAATTATCCCACTGTTTGGATGACAACATGCAAATCATAAATACATCTATATTTTGCTTATCTTGAGTCTGGCTTTCTAGAACCTTTAGAATTCTGGGAAAGCACCAGATCAAAAGGCACTTAGAAACACATATTTTATCACCTCTTGGGAGGTGAAAATATAGCTCTTTGAGCTCTCAGCTACATATAAACATGACTACAAAAAGCCAAGGGTACACAATTATACATCATGAGTTCTTTCATCAATTATACCTACTCAGTACCCACCATGGACTGTCAAGTAGTGCTCTAAGTACCAGAGACAGATGGTGACTAAAGACCCAGACCCTAACTCAAGGGTTTACACTGGTCACTAAATTGAAGGGTCAGTTAGTAGAAACAGAAAAGGTAAAAAAGGTAAGAAATACATTCACTGGCTTGCAGTACAGAAAAAAAGAAAGAAACTATTACATTGTATTGAATTGCATATCCATTATTCTTTGAATTTATCCTCATCGAGTTGTTTGCCCTTATACACTCTGAAATGTTCTTTGTCAAGATCAAGCATGATTTCTATGTAGCCAATTAGAATATCAATTCTTAGTTCACCACACAGTAATAAATGGTTTATGTAATGGATACCCCAGTTACCCAGACTGGAGCATCACATATTATATGCTTATATCAAGATGTCACAGGCATCCCATAAATATGTACAACCATTATTCATAAAAATTAAATATTAAAAATTAAATATCCCACAGAAATTTAAGGTAAAACAATTCTCAGACTATACACTGAATGGTCATGATTTATTATATCTTCAACCCATTTCTGAATCATGACCAGCTCTTACGTTATAGCACATTTTCATTGCACAACCCCTGTGTCATCCACTATTGCTAGGAATCTCATTTTATTCATGTTGGAATGGTGACCTAAAGAGCTTAAATGTGTCATTATCAGATCTGCAACAGAGATGATGCTTGCCTATCCAACATCCAACTTTGTTAGTAATAGGCTACCATTTATATTAAAAGTGATAATGCTCCCGATTAAATATTCCATATTTCCAGATTTGATGCAGCTGAATCTAGTCTTCTGGGAAAGTTTAATTTATGGTATGTCAGAAGTGATGTGTGAGACTTTTCGAAAGCTCTTTAAAAGAAGTTCTTTCAGCTGAGACGCATGAAAGAATTCTTGCCCTTTCCTCTTTTTCCCTTTCTGCTGCCTGGAATGTAAGTGTAGTAGTTGGAGCTCCAACAGCTGTGCTTGACCATGAGATGAACTTGTAAGTAAAAGCTATGCTCTAGGGCAGGGGTTTCCAAACTTTCTGTAACAGACAAAATAAATATTTTAGGCTTTATAGGCCACATTTGTTCTCTTTCACATTTTTCTATTTTTTGCTTGATTTTCTTTTTCATATACTCCTTTAAAAGGAAAAAGAAAATTTTAAATTTTTTCAGGTCCTACAAATGCGGTCTGGGTCAGATATGCCTGTAGGTCCTAATTTACTGAGCTGCCTTACTCTAGGATGGTGGAAGAGAAAGATTAAAGGGTCCCTCATGATGGCAGAGCTGGCATGCCAGCTCTATTTTGCATACCTCCACACTTCCTTCATGAGAGAGAAATTTACATCCATCTGTTTAAGCTACTGTTACTTTGTGTTTTCTATTATATGTAGATAAATGAATCCTAACTGATAAATGGCCTTCAAAGGAAATGTACATGTCACCTCTGCCAAAGAGCCTTAGAAGACATTATTTTAAGGAGAAATACTATAAATACAAAAGCATGTAAGTAGGAGAAAATTTCAAGGGCACATTTAGAAGAGAATGCTGAAGTGAAGAATCTGCTCTGGAGGGTATGGAAAGACATTTTGATAAATATTATTCCATTGATATCTCAGTAGAAGCCAGCTGATTGCAGTCCTGGGAGTGAGAAAGAGCAGTATGAACTTGATTCAGTAGGCAATAAAGAGCTATTGGACACTCTTAATCCCAGTGAGGGCATAAGAAAGCCGTGTTTTAGAAGAAGTCATTTTTTTAATAATGTAGTCTGGACTGGAACATGGAAGCTCTATGCTGGTAATCCTGGAGGGCTGAATCTCGAAAGTTTGAAGTGACAATAGAAAGAAAAAGTTGATTCTGAGAGATGTTACAGAGGTAGGGGCAGAATAAGCAGACTTGTATTTGTTAGGTAAATGCATGTAAACGTTGGGAGAGGAGGGAAGAGGTGGCTATATCTACAGGTAATAAATTTCTGGTCTTATAATGTTCATAACTATTTTTGCACCCTTGCTTACCTATTATTTTCTATGTTGCACAGTTGTTTCAACAGAACAATTCATACTTCAATCCTCAAAAAATTGTCAAATGACACAACTTTATACCATTTAGTTGGGTTTCCTAATCTCTTTCAATAAATAAGTAAGCACAGAACTCCAGTTGTAGCTAAAGATTCTTTAATTTATTCAGGTCAATATATTGATTAACTAATAATAACAATAAACGATTTTTAAGAGCATGGCATTTGACAGATGTTACAGATTCTGTTGTCTTCATAACAATCCTATTAGGCAGCAGCTGTACACATCCCACCTCACCTTCAATATTGCGTAACGGTTGCTTGGAATAAGCTGTCTAGCCAGGAAATGCATTTCCCTGTATCTATACCATTTTGGTGAATGCTCATGACTGGATTTTACCAGTGAATATGAACAGGAGTAGTGTTAATAGCTTCTGGGCTAAAGTGGTTATAAAAGTGCAAGAGATGCTCTAAACTGTCTTTCTCTGCTCAAAGAGATTTTAGGGGATCATGAAACAATTAGTTGGAGACACCCAGGATCCCAGAGTCATTGTATGGAAAAGAGCCATGCATGAGAGCCACCTAACATGTAGAACTGTGACATAAATGAGAAATATATATTAATTCCCTTAAGCCACTGAGATTTTTGAGCCAAGGGTGGCCTCCTGTAACTAACACAATAGGTGTTATTAACATTACCATTCATACATACAGAAATAAGACTTGAGAAGATACTAAATGATAGAACTGTGGTTAATATTTGAAGTATTCACTTTTAGAGCCCATGTTCTTAACCATTACCCAATATCATCATCAGTTTATATAAATTTATAAATAACTTTAGCCAACTAATATGGTAATATGAATTACTAATGGGTAAGCAAAAGGTAATGATACTAATCAGAGGAGAAATCAGTAAAATAGAAATAGAAAACATAAATGAAACCAAAGGTAGTTTTTTTAAAAAAAAATCAGTAAAATCAATAAACCTCTAGCCAGGCTGATCAGAAAGAAAGAGAAGAATACAAATTATTAACATCAGGAAAGAAAGTGACGTAACTACAAATTTTCCTGATAGTAAAGAATAATGTAGAAACATTACGAAAAAGGGCCGGGCGCGGTGGCTCAAGCCTGTAATCCCAGCACTTTGGGAGGCCGAGGTGGGTGGATCAGGAGATCAAGAGATCGAGACCATCCTGGTCAACATGGTGAAACCCCGTCTCTACTAAAAATAAAAAAAATTAGCTGGGCATGGTGGCACGTGCCTGTAATCCCAGCTACTCAGGAGGCTGAGGCAGGAGAATTGCCTGAACCCAGGAGGCGGAGGTTGCGGTGAGCCGAGATCACGCCATTGCACTCCAGCCTGGGTAACAAGAGCGAAACTCCGTCTCAACAAAAAAAAAAAAAAAAGAAAGAA
>NW_022436945.1:10770299-10815220 GCF_009761245.1 Sapajus apella
CCATCTCCTGTCCCCCAGGCCAGAGAAAACAAACTCCATCTCAAAAAAAAAAAAAAAAAAAAAAAAAGAAAGAAACATTACGAAAAAAATAACACTCATGTGAAATGAACAGTTTTCACAAAAGATAAAAACAATCAAATGTATAAATTTATATAAAGCAATTCTAAACATCTATATTTTGAGGTGTGTTGTTCATGTTCACGAAGCCCCAAAGCCAACTAATATGGTAACATGAATTACCAATGGCTAATATGCATTTTACATTAAAAATGGCATTTGTTTAAAGAATTCAATGACATAAGATTTAAATATCTTTTCCCAAGTTTAATTGATAATTCGTCCTCAGCTTTTCTCATTGGTACAACAACATGACTTAGGGGAAAGTACAAGGGCTGAGCAGTCAGAACCACTTGCATCAGAACATGACCTCTATGGCCTTGAGTAAGACATGTAACCTCTCTGAGGCTTAGTTTTTCTCTCTGCAAAAGACAGTTAACATCACCAGCTTTTTTAGAACGATTCTAAATATTAGAAATAATGCTGGAAGTCTTAATAAATCACTCACTACACATAGACAGTGATTTAATTCAATCTAGAATTACATATCTAAATGCCTACTATAATACACGCCACATGTCATCGAGGCTTTTAGGATACAACAATCAACAAAACAGACGCAAATATCCCTACCTATTTGCATGCACTATATTCTTTTTTTTCCCCCTTTCTAACAGTTCATAGTAAGAGAAACCAGTATTAAGGCACTCTCAATTCTGATCAAGGTGGAGTAACAGGGACAAGGTTAACATTCCCATCTGAAACACAACAAAAACCAAACAGGCAAAATAAAGCAGACAACAGTTTAGGAAACACTGTCCATCAGGTAACAATAGACCGTGATCTCTGGAGATATTGGGAATGAATGAGATGAGCCCTGCAATTACTCAAGCAATTATGAGACAAGGAAGAATGCAAAAGGAGAATGGAAAGTATTTTAAATGAAAATAAAAACATATAATATCAAAACAGCAGGATTCTCCTAATGCACTATATACAAAGAAATTTAATCATTAAACATCTATGTTAGATAACAAAAAAGATGTCAAATCAATAGCCTTAACTTCTACCTTAACAATAACATTGTATTAGAAAAATAAGAGTAAATTAAGTCCATCGTAAGCAAAAGGTAATGATTACTAATCAGAGGAGAAATAAGTAAAATAGAAACAGAAAACAATAGAAAAAAAATGAAATCAAAAGGTAGTTTAAAAAAAAAAAACAGTAAAATCAATAAACCTCTAGCCAGGCTGATAAGTAAAAAAGATAAAATACAAATTATTAATATCAGGAAAAAAAGAAGTGACATTACTATAAATGTTCCTGATAGTGAAGAATAATATAGAAACATCATGAAAAAAATATAACACTCATGTTAAATGAACAATTTTCATGAAAGATAAAAACAACCAAATTTTACTCAGGAAGAAATAGGTATTCTAAACAACCCTGTATCTGTTAAAGACATTAAAGTTACAGTTAAAAAAACTTCTCACAAGGAATGTTCTAGGTCCAGATGGTTTTGCCTGTGGATTCTACCAAACATATAAGGAGTAGATCATACAAATTCTAAACAAATTCTTCCTGAAGAAAAAAGAAGGAAGACTTTCACAAACATTGTATGAGCCAACATCACCCCAGTATTAAAGCCAGCAAAAGGCATTACAAGGAAAAAAACTACAGAGTAACATCTCTGATGAGCATCGGCGCAAAATTTCTGAACAAAATGCCACCAGCAAATTAAATCCTACAGTGTATAAAATGATAACTCATTACGATCAAGCGGGGCTTATCTCAGGAATACAGGCAGTTTAATGTTAGAAAATCAGCCTCTGTAATTTACAATGTTAACAAGCTAAAAAAGTAATTATTGCAATAGATGCTGAAAATGTATTTGACAAAACTCCAATGTGAGTTCCTGACAAAAACTCTCAGCAAATCAAGAACAAAAGTTCTAATTTTTGTTCAGTGTAAAAAAAAGGTCTTTTAAAAACCTACAGCTAACTTAATGATACAAAAGAAGAAGGAGAAAACTTAATACTTTCCCTCTAATATCATGATTATGAGAAGTTATCTGCTCTTACTTGTTCTAATCTTAGTGCAGATTCTAGCCAGCAACTAAAAAAAAGAAACACAGTATCGAATATGAAGAAGATATATTTAGTTGAAGATGACAGAACTGTCTATGTATAAATTCCAATGAAATCTGCACAAACATCTAATAGAAATAATTAAATGCAGTGAGATTACAGTGTACAATATCGATATAAAAATAAATGTCATTAAATTGAAATTAAATATTATTTTTAATAGCTTCACAAATTGAAGATTTAGTAAAGTTGTCAATTTTCCCCAAATTGATTTATAGAGTCAATAAAATCCAAACCAAACTCAGCTGGCATTGTTTATTTGGTAGAAATCAATAAGCTGATTTGAAATTAGTGTGGAAATCCAAAGAATATAGACTAGCCAGGGAAATTTTAACAGAGAAAAAGAATAAAGTTGGAGGAATAACATTGCCTGATTTCAAGATTGATTATAAAGATACAATTATTAATATAGTGTGTGTCATTGGTGTAATAATATACAAGTTAATCGATGGAATAGAAATGGACCCCTGAATAAGTAGAATATTGATTTTTAATAATGCTATAGGCTAAGCAATGGAGGAAAATATAGTATTTTTAGAAAATTGTACTAAAACAATTAGGTATTCATATGAAAAATATTTCATACCTCACACCACGTACAAAAATTACCTAAAAATATATTATAGATCTATATATAAAACTATACAACTCCCAGGAAACAAGGAAAAATAATCTTAGTAACCTTGGATTAGGCAAAGGTTTTCTAGATACGAGACCAAAACTATAATTCACAAAAAAATTAAGTGGGACTCTATTAAATTTGAATATTCTGGTCTTTTAAAGACACTGACAGGAAAATATAGTTACCTAGCATATATGGGGGAGAGAGTGGTATGGATTGAATGTTTATGTCCTCTCTAAAATTCATGTTAAAACTTAGTTTCCAATGCAACAGCATTAAGAGGTGTGGCCTTTAGAAGATGCATTGGCTGTGTGGGCTCCGCCTTCCTCAACAGATTCCTGCTTTATAAACGTCTTGAGAGGGTGAGTTTACCCCTACTGTCCCTTCCACCTTGGGAGGAGACAGTATTCATTCCTCGGAAGGATGTAGGAACAGGGAACCATCTTGGAAGCAGAAAACAGCCCTCACCAGACACAAAACTTACAGACAACTTGATCTTAGAGTTTTCAACCTCCAGAACTATGAGCAATATATTTATTATTTTATAAATTACCCAGTCTAAGGTGTCTTGCTATAGCATCACAAATGAACTAAGACAGGAAGAGGAGAAAACATTTACTTAGAATATGTGAAGAGCTCTCAAAACTCAGTAATAAGAAAATAAACAACTTATTTAAAGAATGGAAAAGAACTTTGACACTTCCACCAACAAAGATATACAAAGGGCAAATAAGCAGAAAGAAAGAAACTCCATGTATTAGTCATTAAGAAAATGCAAATTCTACTACAACGAGATATTTATTGCACTCCTAGTAAATCAGCTAAAATTAACATTCTGATTATACCAAGTGTGATGAGGAGGTAGAGTGACAGGCATGCTCACAAGTGCTAGTGGGAAAGTAGTTTGTTTCCTAAAAATTTAAACATGCACCTATGATATGGCCCAGTTATCTTACTTCTAGAGATTTAGTCAAGAGAACAGAAAGCATATAGGCATACAAAGGCTTGTCCACAAATATTCACATCAGCATTATTCATAATAGACCCAAACTGGAACAACCCAAATGCCCAGCAAGAAGTAAGTGGATGGTTGGGCGTGGTGGCTCATGCCTGTAATCCCAGCATTGGGAGGCCAAGGAAGGCTGTCAGGGGTTGGAATCCAGCCGGCCAACATGGCAAAACCCTGAAAAATTAGCCTGGTGTGGCAGTGGGAGCCTGTAATCCCTGCTACTCGGGAGGCTGAGGCAAGCTTGAACCCAGGAGGCAGAGGTTGCAGTGAGCTGAGATCATGCCACTGCATATCAGGCTAGGTGACAGAGTGAGACTCCATCTCAAAAAAAAAAAAAAAAAAAAAGGAGTTAGCAGATGGTTAAGCAAACTGTTTTATGTCTCTATAATGAAATACTATGCAGCATTAAAAAGAAATGCATTATTGCTGTGCAGAGCAAAACATCTCAAAATAATTATACAGAATATAAGAAGCCAGATAAAAGAGTACACATTGTGTGATCCTATTTATGTAAAATTGTCAAGAAAAAAACTACCTCATGTGGAAAACAGATCCATGTGGTGAGGAGGTCCAGGAGAGACAAGAGAAAGTTCCAAGAATGATAGATGTGTATGTGCACTACTTTGATACGTTTCACCATTTTATGAGTATATACATACACCAAAGCTTATATACTTTAAATATGTACAGTTTATTGTACGTCAAGTCTAACTTAATTAAAAAATGTAAAACTATAAGACAAAAATAATTATCATTTAGAATTTTTTACTGAATCAAAATATTTTGCAGATGTATCGAATTATCTGCTTCCATTATTTAGTCAATCATTTGCAGAGGGCTGGAGATAGTTTGGGCATGGAATAGCTGGTGTCCTTTCATTTAGCATGGCTGAAATTTAACTTAAAAATTGTGAGGATATAAACAGATTAGATGTTAAATGCTTATTTGCTGGTAACTTCTTCAACATTGACATTCCAAGTGTTGTGCCCCTTAAAGATTAATTCACCACTGGCCATCAGTAGCCACTTTTATTTAATTATATTTGTAAAATTTAAATGAAGCAATGCCCGTGCCTTAGAAAAGTATACCCAGGCATGCAGAATGAAAAATGAAAGTCCTCTTGTTCATTTCTCATTTCAAAATACTTCATGATTAACAATAAGAGCAAGGGTGACAAAGATGACGAACTGCCATTTCTAATCCTTACTGGCAATTGCATTCACTTATTTTCTTTTGTCAACAGGAAAGTACTTGGAGAGAAATTATACAGTGATTCATGGTTCTGGGGAAGACTGCTGATATTTTGATGAGGCCACCTCAGTGCCCTCAGGAAATCAAAGTGTCGTATCACTCCGTGTCCATTATCATTACAAAGCTGTTCTTGCCTTCCAGGTAGTAAATGATTTTTTAAATAAAAGGTATTTCTAAAAGTATTCACTTGTCCTTTTGCTTCATCAGAAGAGCATTATTTTTATTTTAGGAAAGAATGACAGAAGAGAAAGAAAGAAAAGTTTATTGCATCCTATTTTATTTGCTATTCATCATAGCCTTTCTCCCAGGCTTCTTGGTAATGTGATGGTGTTAACTAGGAGTCCATATCTCTGGGGCAATGACCACAGAAGGAAAATTTAGTGAAAACTGTTACAAGTTTCAGACTTTAGTAGCCGTCCGTGAAGATTGTTTAGCTCTATCCAACACTTTCTGCAACTAGATGGCTATAGTTTCCTGAGTCTGAGTCTTCAGTGCATCAAAAATGGAAAAGATTCTGTTAGGCACAGTTATACCGGTTCTTTCTTTACCCATAGGCTAGATAGGCTATGGAAATGGATATACAAATAAAGGACAACTTTACAGAAACTAGCTAAATTTTTCTCCTACCAGATCCAAAGATCTGTTATCCTAGGGTAGTTGGAGTCCTAATTTCCAAAATTTTCAGAAAGGAGCTCAACAACTAATGACAGATTACGGAGATAACTAATATCATCCAAGTTCCCACTATATGCTCATGCAGTTAGACACTTTATATTTGTAAATCTTACATCTCAAGGCCACGTTAGCCTGGAAAAAATAAAGTGGGGTCAAGACAAGAACTAGCAACAGCACATCTGCCTCTGCCCTCACTGTCTCTACACCATCTTCTTTAAACATGATTTGCTAGCAGTTCTGAGAGTCCTGTGGTACATCTCACAGATGCTCACAAAGAGCATCCTCTCAGTACCACAAAGCATCTGCCAATTCCTTTCTCCTGGTTTATCTGTCTTTGATCTATGACTGCTATCAGACCTACTGAAAGTCATAAAACACCCAAACTACTTCTACTCTACCAGTAGCCCTATGGATGTTGCACACACAGGCACATTTATTTAAACATTCTCCTTATAAAGAGTTGATGTATGTCCATGTTAAGTCAACCTATAGCTACAGCTTAGAATACCTATGGCTCTCAAATCAGGAATTAAAGCTCTATTTTGTTGTTATTGTTGCTGAGACAGGGTAAAGTGCAGTGGCACGATCATGGCTCATTGCAGCCTTGACCTCCTGGGCTCAAGTGATCCTTCCAAATAGTGAGGACTATTGGCCTGCACAACCAGGCCCAGGTAATTTTTTATTTTGGGTAGAGATGGGGTCTTTCTATGATGCTCAGGCTTGTTTGGAACTCCCGGGCTCAAGCAACCCTCCTGCCTCAGCCTCCCAAAGTGCTGAGATTACAGGTGTGTAACCTCTCCACATTCAGGCTGAATTAAAACTCTAGAGATGGTTACTTAAGCACTTAATAGTGTTATTAGAAGCTGTGCCAGAGGGTTTACTGGCAAAAATAGATATTAGAAATGTTTTAATTGAGTAAATGAGGTTCTAATGATACCAAAATTAGTCACAGTCTTGGAATTTTTTTTGTTTGAATTTCATATGTATGTAGCTATATTTTATATTTGCGTGTGTGTGTGGTGCATGTCTTATAGTGCCACCCTCTCCTTAGACTTCCTATATGAGAAACTGGGCCTGAACAGAAGGACATTAGAATGGTTCATCCCAAGTAATACTCACTCTCAGCCTTTGGTCCTCATTTTCTGTATTCACAATCTTTTGTGCAATCTCTACTTTGTGTTACCTTAAGAGTTATTTTCCGTAAGAATCTCTATTCTCTTAAGCTTTAGACCTCTGTTAGGCCCATTCTGTAAAGCCTGCAAATGTTCATACCAAAGAAGAACACCTCTATTTCTGTAGAGAGACAAATTAAACTTCTATCTATTCAAACTCTAAGCAAATAGAAGTTTAAAAAGCAGAATTTTTATAGGAAAGGAAGGAATCTTGAGATTAAAGTACATTCAAGGAAACACCAAATTATATTTAGTAGCACTATACTACTAAGATTTTTGGAAATTATTCTGACAGCCAAACTAGATTGTAGATACCCCATTCAAGGCGTTCTATATGGAAATACTTAAAATTATAGATTAAACATAGTAAATCTCTCATTAGCATCAATTTTACCAAGCTATTTTTGGCAGTATAAAGGGAAGTATTTTTATATAAGTATAAATAGTATTCTATTGAATAATAAACATAATTTCCTTGGGTTTCTTACAGAAGTCTTTGAAAAAATGTTGTTTCCTTGGTTAGCCATTTAATATAAGTCCCCAGATTTTTCTAGAAAATTTAGGTAAGCACTAAAAAGCAATATTTGGGATTGTCAAGAAACATAAAAGCACTGTATCTAAATATGAATCTTCTATATTTAATTTTAACTGTAATCCCTGCAATTTGAGGTGAGGTAAGAGAAAGAGAAGGAAAGATCATCAGTTTTAAAGAACAAGGAGATCAAAACAAGCAATATTGTAATACATGTAGCATAGAATTGTAGAGAAACCTGAATTGAATTGCATTGTGATTGCTTAGTATTATATCGCAGTCATATGTGTTTTAATATGGATTGCTGGGTTTTTAACTTACATGAAAAAAACAACCCCATCAAAAAGTGGGCAAAGCATATGAACAGACACTTTTCAAAAGAAGACATTTATGCAGCCAACAAACATATGAAAAAAAGCTCATCATCACTGGTCATTAGAGAAATGCAAATCAAAACCACATTGAGATACCATTTTATTTCAGTTAGAATGGTGATCATTAAAAAACCTGGAGACAATAGATGCTGGAAAGGATGTGGAGAAACAGGAACACTTTTATACTTTTGGTGGGAGTGTAAATTAGTTTGACCATTATGGAAGACAGTGTGGTAATTCCTCAAGGATCTAGAAGTAAAAATACCGTTTAACCTAGAAATCCCATTAGTGGGTATATACTCAAAGGATTATAAATCATTATATTATAAAGACACATGCACATATATGTTCATTGTAGCACCGTTTATAACAGCAAAGACTTGGTACCTACCCAAATGCCCATCAGTGATAGACTAGATAAAGAAAATGTAGCACATATACACCATGGAATACTATGCAGCCATAAAAAAGGATGAGTTCATGTGCTTTGCAGGGATGAAGCTGGAAACTATCATCCTCAGCAAACCGACACAAGAACAGAAAATCAAACCACATGTTCTCACTCATGTTGCAGGGTTGGGGGAGCCATGGGAGGGATAGCAGTGTTGGGGGGTTGGGGAACAATAACATTAGGAGTAGAAATACCTAATGTAGGTGATGGGGGGATGGAGGCAGCAAACTACCATGGCATGTGTTTACCTATGCAACAATCCTGCACGATCTGCACATGTACCCCAGAACTTAAAATGTAATAATAAAAGAATTCTGTTAGGGACATTAAATAATAATCTGACACAATATATATTTTAAAAAAAGATAGCTGGGTTTTTAACACATAGGAAATAAAACATTGAAAAATTATTTTAAACATATTTACAATATATACGATAACATACCTGCTTTCAATAAATCAGCTGAATTGCATTTTTATTCACAAAAGGTAATTTTTCTCTTTTACCAATAAGGAAGTTTCATTTGCTTTCTAATTTTTCTTTAACTCCTTGCATCAGATGTATTCTATATCTCCAAGCACTATATTTAGTCAAGAGGAGATTCACTTTTTAAGTGAAAAGTGGATTTTGAGGTAGAAACAAGCTTTGCCTTATTATGCCAATTATACAACTCTTTTTAATTCTAACTTTTAGTCTGAGGGATGGTAAGATTCTTCAGTTCAGTTGCTCTCAACAACTGAGATACTGACTGACTCAAGTTTGAGTTACAAATAAATCTACATAAAAACTTTCATTTTCTCTATTGATTCTTTTCACAAACTTCTAATTATGCTTTCAGGTAGTTAAATGGCAAAATCCAACCATATCTATGACAGAAAGAGCTATATTTAAACTGTGGGATAAAGGAGAAAATGAGTCTTACCCAGTAGGCAACTGTCAACACTACTTTCCTAAAACAACTGTTAACAAGCTGCTAGACAAATGTCAACCTATACGACTTCAATGAAAGTAGATCCTACAGAATGGGAGGGAGTCCTTGTGCTGGCAGAGAGAAGCCTGTCTTTGTTAAAGACAGAGAACCAAAACTGTGCCGATCTTGGATAGCTGTATTCAAGAATGCAACCTTTCACTGGACAGTTTTCAAGTTATCGTACTTCATAAAAAAAATTGGCATTATCATGTTTTTATATAGGAAGTCAATATAAATCCGTTTTCAGTAGAGTGATGGGATCAGATTTCACTCAGAATCCCACTGTCAGAAGAATATAGAACTCACAGAATCTTATTGTTGGGATTAAGAACATGGATTTGGGAATGCCTGGATTCGAATCCTGCCCTTCTTCATTTTAGCCTGGTGACCTTAGCCAAGTCACCAAGTGATCCTTTATTTGTAGAATAGGAATAGTCACAGTTAGCCTCATGTTGACTGGGAAGAATAAATGCGGTGACGTGTGTGTGAGGTGCTTAGCCGAGCACATGGACTCAGTACTTGCTCAGCTCATGGTAGCTCTCACCAGCCTGCAAGACACAGGGAGCCAGGGGACATTTCTATAAATACCTGTCTCAGCTCTTGGGCAAGTGGGAACTTGTGTTCTACAAACTCTGATTATGGAATCAATATGATTTCACTTCGCTTAGTTCTTTAACTTTCCTAGGAGTCAACATCTACCAAGTACTCACTATGTACCAGGCTTGATTCTGAATATTTTTTGTTTTGTTCTGAGACAGAGTCTCACTCTGTTGTCCAGGCTGTAGTACAGTGGTGTGATTTGGCTCACTGCAACCTCCGCCTCCCTGGTTCAGGTGATTCTCCTGCCTCAGCCTCATGAGTAGCTGGGATTACAGGCACCTGCCACCACCCCCAGCTAAATTTTTTTGTATTTTTTGTAGAGATGGGGTTTTACCATCTTGGCTAGGCTGGTCTCAAACTCCTGACCTCGTGATCCACCTGCCTCAACCTCCCAAAGTGCTGGGATTAGAGGTGTGAGCCACTATGCCCAGCCACCATAATCACATTTATAAAGCCTCTACTCTGGTCCAAGCATTGGATTCAGTGCATTATGATCTCATTTTGGCCTCAAACTGACTTTGAACCATAGATGTGCTTACTCTCATCTATGTCAATCAGACTTCCCAGGTATAATACAGACCCCACTCTAATGTGTTTAAACAGAAATGGGATTAATTAAAGGTAGTCCTGAGAATTTCTGAGGGAGCTGGAGATTCATACTTGGATGATTCTTGGTCAGGTTCAGTTCCCAACCACACCCTCAGGACAGCATGTGGAAGCAGCACTACAGCTTTTGTGGCCTAACGCTGAACATTGAAATCACTGACATTCTTTTCCTTGGCACCTGCTTGCTTTACCACCACCCTTGCCAGAAATAGATTGTTTCCTCAATTCCAAACTGAAGGCTTCAAAGAGTGCATCTGATTGATGGAGACTTGGGTCAAACATCTGCCTTAACTGCAAGGGAGACCAGAAACAGTGTGTGAATTTAAATTCAAAGAAGCAAGACTTGTAAACTAAGGGAAGTTCCTGATTACAGGAAAGGTATTAAAAAGTGCTAGGTGAGGGAAAAAATCTTTGTGAATATTCACTACACCTCCTTTTTACAGATGAGAAGACTAAAGCTCATAGGTTAGATAATTGAGTCCATATCGCATGTGTAGTAAGCAGAAGACTGAGTGTGGAGATGCAGACCTGTCTTCCCACACAAAGAAATAACAAAACAATGAGAGGTCTCAACAGTCTGTAGCAGAGAAGTTCAGGAGAGGAGAGCTCTCTTGTGGCTGTGGCCATCACAAAAGGCCCGAGGAAAGCAACATCATTTGGACAGCTCCCTAGAATCCTCATCTCAAGGTTGTAAGGAAAATGTCAGAAATAATTTCGTACACGTTCTTCATTCCACAGAGGAGGAGACTGAGGCTTGTATAAAAGAATTGCTCTGCCCACGGTCATAGCCTCTTCGTGGCAAGTAGCTGAAAACCCAAGCCTGTGACAGTAGGTCCAATGCTCTCTGCAGTGATCCATGGACCCCAACTACTAAACCACATCTCTGGAAAACTGTTGAGTAGAAGTCCTTTCAATTGATAAACAGAAAGGGAGAGAGAGTCATGTGCTTCATAAAAGCAAAAAGGAAAAGTTTTTACTTTGTAAGTGGTTTCTCATAGAATACTTCTTGCCCAGCTGTGCCCAAGTAGGTAAAAGGCCCTTGTTTATGCTAAGGAGTCTTTCTTGTCTCTGCGCACCCCATTCTTTTCCTGCTAATACCAAGTATAGAAGGCAATGAAAGAAAAGATCACCTGTTTTCTTCCTAATGGGGCACTGATGTTTTCAAGTGCTCATGTGATCTGGCCCAGGAAATGTCAAATTGCATCCTTATAACCCTTAGTTGGCAGTTGATTGAGTGGCTCAGTTGTTCAGACAATGAATCCACTCAACTTTTGCCTTTCACGTGAACACCCACAGTCAACAAAACTTGGGAAGAAAATAATGGAAAGGTTGACCTCTCAGTTTTCTGGAAAAGGTGACCATATAAGTATGTCTTTTCTGACTGTAGGCGTTATAAAACTTCTGAGAAGCAGCGTGGTATTTTACACAAAAACAAAGGCTTGGTTGTTAGACTGTCCTGTGGTTGAAATTCAGCCCTATCCTTGGTGGTGTGTGATCTTGGAGAAAAGACTTAAACTTCCTGAGAGTCAGTTTGTCTGCAAAATGAGAATAATGATAAATTTGTACGGGATTAGAAATAATGCAGATATTTGGCATTTATTAGGGACTTATTACATGAAGGAGTATTAATTTCGCTCTTCATTAGCTACTTTGACTTAAGCTGGTCTCTTGGATGAGGTTTCATTGACCTCTGATATTTAATATTTGTAAAATATTACTTACAAAAATGCATTAGTAGGCCAGGCATGGTAGCTCACGCATGTAATCCCAGCACTTTGGGAGGCCGAAGTGGGCAGATTATCTGAGGTCAGGAGCTCAGCTCAAGACCAGCCTTGAAACCCATCCCATCTCTACTAAAAATACACACATTAGCTGGGCGTGGCAGTGTGCACCTGTAATCCCAGCTACACAGGAGGCTGAGGCAGGAGAATCACTTGAACCCAGGAGGTGGAGGTTGAGGTGAGCTGAGATCATACCATTGCACTCCAGCCCCTGGGTGACAGAGCGAGACTCTATCTCAAAAGAAAAAAAAAAAGAAAAAGAAAAAAAAAAGCATTAGTAATATGTGTTAACTCATATTATTTTCAGCAAGCTTTTTAAAATATGATTTTGTTACATTTTTTTAATAGATAAGGATATTGCATTGATGAGTCCTTAAGTAACTGGTGACCAAGATGGCCTTAATGTCTCCCTCAGCTTCACTAAAGTTTAGATGGATTTCTTTTTGACTATAGGCGGCTAGCTTCTTTTTTCTTAGATAATTTACTTAAGGGGGAAAAAACAAACCCTCTGTAATTGTAAATTATTTCTCTACAATCTAGAAATGTCTTTCTCAAGGATTTGGGACTCATTTCATTGAAATCATAGAAGGAAGTAAGATGCCTATCTCCCTATCTCTGTGGGAGGGTAAAGGATCCTAAGACCGTGACAGCCAGTACAAATGGCCTAATCACATCGACCAACTACAGTAGTCCTCTCTTATCCTTATCTGTGAGGGATATGGATAATTCATTTCTGTAAATGCCTGAAACCACAGAGAGTTCTGACCCCTATGTATACTACACACATATTTCTTTTTCCTGCACAATTTCATGGATAGAAGATTCATTCTTACCCTAGATTTCAGCAACCTCAGCATACAATTTTTTGTGCTTAACTAGACAACTTTCACCTTTTCACCTAAAGGAAATACTTTATGGCTTCTCATTGGAACATTCAAATTGCCAGTATCACTACTCTTGTGCATTGGGGCCATGATTAAGTAAAACAAGAGTTACTTGAACGCAAGGACTGTAATACTGCAACATCTCATGAGATAACTGAGAAGACTACTAAGTGACAAAGGGAGGATTCCCACCCCATGCAGGAAAGAGTGCGACAGGGGAAGATTTCATCATGCTACACAGAATGGCATGCAGTTTATGATTATGAGTTGTTAATGTCTGGGATTTCCCTTTAATATTTTAGATGGCAGTTGACCACGGATAAATGAAACTACAGAAAGGCAAACCCCCAACAAAGGAGAACTACGGTATCCCTCTACCATCCCCCAGTACTTTTCCATTAGCTCATCCTACAGTTTAAAACTCCCATTTGTTTTTTTTTTTTAGAGTTGCTTTCACCCTCTCTTTTCCCACTGCAATAATCTTGGCCTCTATTGAAACAGTCCCGAATAAAATCTTTCTTGACTGTCTAACTTGTCTGAGGCAATTTCTTTCACACTGGCCCAAAGTCACCAAATTAGACAAGGTAAAGCTGAGATTTTTTAGTTAAGTCATTTGTGCTTCTTTCACATGGACTTGGCTTTAAGACCAAGACAGCTGACTGAATTCTTAGTCTAAGAAAGGCATTATCCTGCCATTATAATCTAACTAAAATAGCTTTTGTTTTTTCTTCTGAAAAGTGAGAAAGCTGGACTACAATCCCAGGTCACAGTTAGATCTGGGAGATCATTCACAAGCCTCAGTGGACCAGGGAAGAGGGGACCCAAAGAGGCCTGAGTGGGGGCTCCACAATCATGTATATTTAATAAATAAATAAAATAAATTGGGGCCATATGTTGACCTCATCGAAAAGGGTGGATGCTGCTACAAATTAAAAAAATGGAAAATAATTGTATTCTGACATTTATATGGCCTGTTCTAGTTCTATTTACTTTTTGTTTTTATTTGAGATGGAGTTTTGGCTCTTAGTACCCAGACTGGAGTGTAATGGCACAATCTCAGCTCACTGCAACCTCCGCCTCCCAGGTTCAACCAATTCTCCTGCCTTAGCCTCCCAAGTAGCTGGGATTACAAGCATGTCCCACCATGCCAGATTTTTTTTTTTTTTTTTTTTTTTTTAGTAGAGATGGGGCTTCACCATGTTGCTCAGGCTGGTCTCAAACTCCCGACATCAGGGTGATCCACCCGACTCGGCCTCCCAAAGTGCTGGGATTACAGGCGTGAGCCACCATGCCCAGCCCTGTTCCAGTTCCAAAATTGGCTCCTTGCCAGGACATAAAAACAAATCCAGCACACTTGTCTTTTCCTCAGTGCCTGCTTTCAAAGTTTGACCTGTCTCATATGTTTATCTAATACTGTTGCTGATAAGCAGACATTCAGTGAGTAGGTACTCCTCAGATACTATATATTTACATTTGTATTAAATAGGATCTACTTTGGAGATACTGTCTAAGTCAAAAAAAGTAGAAAATCACTTAATTGATAGGAATTCCAGATCCCTGAACCAGGATGACTGGTGCAATTGGCTTATTCACTCAATAATTATTTTATGCCTACTATATATAGGATTCAAATCCCTACATTGTGTAGGGATTTCAATATAGAGTTTAAAAAATGTAGACCATGACCTCATAGAGAATGCAATCTAGTAGAGGAGATTTACTATACTCAAGCACTCTCAAAATATTAAATTTAAGGAAGTAGAATTGCTGATTTAGCTTTTTGGAGTTCTAATTCACTAAGAATACTTTAAACACAGACTATTGCTCAAGGTAGCTTACCAAACCATATATTACAGGGAATAGGAGATGAGATTCACAGAAGCAGGAAAGATTATGTTTACCTTTATATCTCTTCTCCCTTTCAGTTCTCTACTTCATACCCATCTTGTTCATATAAGAGGGCTTAAAACATGGCTATTAAATGCATAAGTGACTATTTAAAAACTACTTCCTGCTTTAAAATTATATTACATTTAAAGAGAAAATTTTAAGCAAAGTTTGCAATAATTTATCCCTGATGTTTTACAGGTTATTATACTTTTCCAAATTAAATTCATCATTCAACTGTTAACCTTAGCTTGAGCAAGACTAATCTATTAACATGCCCTGGGCAGGTTTGTCAAAAACATCATTACACTATTAAAACCTCAACCTACTTCAGCTACAAATCCCTGCAGACTTACTTAGCATAAGTCACTATCATTTCCATCTTCATTACAACACAGTTTAATTATCTGCCTTAGAAATAAGGTTCTTCCTCTTAATGAAAGTGGTTAGTCTGGGGGCTCCAAAGGGCATAAGGCAGTTTCAAGGCTTAATTCTGATTATATATGCAATTACAAGTTAGCAAATATGCTTGAGGCCGGATGAGGTGGCTCATGCCTGTAATCTCAGCATTTTGGGAGGCTGAGGCAGGCAGATCACAAGGTCAGGAGGTCAAGACCAGCCTGGCCAATATGGTGAAACCCCATCTCTACTAAAGATACAAAAATTACCTGGGCATGGTGGTGCACACTTGTAGTCCCAGCTACTTGGGAGGCTGAGGCAGGAGAATCGCTTGAATCTGGGAGGTGGAGGTTGCAGTGAGCCAGGATTACTCCACTGCACTCCAGCCTGGACAACAGAGCGAGACTCTGTCTCAAAAAAATAAAAGAAATAAAAGAAAGAGAAAAGAAAATATGCTTTAAAGTCAATGAAAGTTATTTCATCTATTTCTCATACATAAATACTGATTGGAATGAAGATTTTGCTGTAGATGTTTTATTTATTTAGAGCACTGCTTTTCAAATTTGAAGACAGCACTTCCAGGTCTCACTAACGTCATCTGATGTCAGTTCCATCATTGCTGCTCAGGTTCACATGAGGGTGGTGGATTCTCAGACCTAAGTTTATTTCCAGGTATAGTTACGCTGTGTTCAGGATAGTTACTTAAGTCCCACGGACCTCATTTTCTCATCTGGAGTCCTACTTTTGGAGGTTGGTGAGGATATTTAAGGAAATAATGGGCATGTGATTGGTGCAAATGTTAGTAAGCAATTATATTACTTTGCTTACTTTTCCCTTCCAAAACTGCCTGTTCTGAATTTTTGCTTCCTCTTGTTCTGTCCTCAACTGTATTTCTGATGTCCCATTCTCATGAGAACCATATTTCCTATGTCACTGAGAAAAGGAGTCAACTGAGAACTCCTTCTAGTTTTCTGTCTTCCAACATTAAACATTGTTTTTTTCTTTTTTTGAGACAGGGTCTCACTCATTGCTCAGGCTGCAGTGCAAGTGGCATGATCTCAGCTCACTGCAGCCTTGACCTCTTGGGCTCAGCTAATTCTTCCACCTCGGCCTACTGAGCAGCTGGGACTACAGGTGTGTGCCACGATGCCTGGCTAATTTTTGTATTGTTAGTACAGATGGAGTTTTGCCGTGTTGCCCAGGCTGGTCTCAAAATCCTGGACTCAAGCAATCTACCTGCCTTGGTCTCCTAAAGTGCTGCAATTACAGGCATGAGCCACCACGCCCAACAAACAACTATCTTCTCTATTATCTTTCTCCGTTTTCATGTTTAAGGAATTTGGATTCCATATCCTAAGACTCATTTCTCCTCCCAGACTTTTGTCCATCTTGTTTGACCTTCCTCCAGACCTTCTCCATCATTTTTTCTTGCTTCTTTTAGTGAAGCCTTGTACTTTCTGCTCACTGTGGTTCCCTCAGCTTCAAACATTGAGATCATAGTAGCCAGATTCAGTTCACAAAGTATCCTTCACATACATTTTTGCTAAGGAAACAACAGAGATGTGTACAAAGATTTTTGATCAAGAATTGCCATTGTAGAAATATAGTAGTGAGCATTGGAAAATGCCCAATGGTCAACAATATAGGTTAACTAAATAAATTAGGGCAATATAGGTTAGCTAAATAAGATGGAGTGTTTTAGAAAAATAGAAAATGTTATTGGAAATTCTTTAGTCATGGGTAAATATGTCAAACTTGTATTAAGAATCATATAAATGTGTGTGTTGTCTGCAGGCAGGAACATGTGGGTGTATGCATTGAAAAAGGTGAGCATGTTATTTCTGACTTGTGAGACACGGGCTAACTTTAATTTTCTTTGAGTTTCCCTGTATTCTGTAAGCTTCATATTAAAAAAACTTGTTTTGTTTCTATAATAGGTGAGAAAACAATGTTTTTTTAAAAATGCTTCTTTGCCCTTATGTCCTCTTTCAAATATCAGCTCATTTATTTCTTTCTCTTGGCTATCTTTCTCCTTAAATTATAGTTTATATCAGCTACCTCCTTCCCCTTCTTTCCTGGTTATTTGGTGCCAGTTCATTGAGCCTCCATCATGGGTCATGCACTGTGCAAAGCACAGAGCAAGTTGCTGAGGATACAAGGATGGTGGTAGCTGAAAAAAATAATGTTTTTTTTTTTTCTCCCCCAACAAGAGCTTTAACAGGCTGCTAAGAAACTAAGCACTCTGTCCGTTGCATCTAATTACCGAAGAAATAAGTCCACAAAGACCACAAATATACTGCAATGTTTATGGTAATACCAGTTGAATAAGTACCTAAAAATATAATCACCCAAACTCTCATAAATCTCACTTCTGCATGATTCCAAAATCCATAAACAAACACAAAAACGCTCTTAAAGTAATTCCAGATTAATAACATGAATCAAATTTCCAGTACTAGAGTTTATGACTAGAATCCTAATAATAGTTTTTCATTGATGTTGTTTATAAATAAGAAAAAAGATTGATTTATAGTAATATCATAAGTATTAATATCTGTATCCCTAGAGTTCTGATTTACAAATATTAAAGAATTTTTATGGTGAGAAACTAATATACATTTATTAGATAATGCCTGCAAATAAGTAAAAAGTAAATAAAAGAATAGCACATACATATGAATATAAAATAATCATTTTGGAATGTATTTTATAGCTTCAATTTTTACAGAGATTTTATTTTTTACTCTTTTTATTATTTGGGTTAAACAAAGGAACCAGAAACTTCTGTTGGCAAGCTGCAATGATTTCTTTCCTCTAGTGTTTATATATCTCTGTGTGTGTGTGCACAAGTGTGCACATGTATATGTGTACATACATATATTTGTGTATATATGTGTATATTCAGTATATTTGTGTATATATAATACATTAGTGTGTATACATAGTAAATTTGTGTATATAGGTATATATCTGGTATATATATTTGTATATACACACACAAATGATTCCAGCCTCATATCCTTCCAAGTCTTCAATGTCTATTATTCCATTCTCCATATCTTTATATATATATATATACACATATATATATAATCCTAATGCAGTGAATACAATACTATGTGAATATACTATGATTATGAAGTGATTATACAGTAACATTCTAATCTCCTGATTATGAAGAAATATTTAAAGGTTTATACTGGAAGGGAAGGATGTGTTAATCTGTTTTAAGTTGAGACTACAGGCAGAAGATGACTTCTCCCAACCACAGGCAACATTCTTGCTTATTTTAGTATATGCTAGGTTTCAAACACTGAGACCAGAACTTGGAACAACATGGACATTTACATGGGCATCACAGTAAAACCTGGTGAAACAGAGGCACCTCAGATGGACACTTAACTAGCCTTGTAGGTCAGGAATATCCTCCTGAAGGAAGTAGCATAAAGACATTTAAACTGAGACTTATAGTGTCAGCTAGTCTAAGAAGAAATCAAAATAGGGTGACAAACTTTTTTTCCCCTAATTAATATCATTTGATTAAGTGTCCTTGATTTATCTGGCTCCAAACATGGAAACAGGGAAGCTAAAAAATATAGCCATTCTCAGGCAAATCACACTGCCACGTGTGTGCCTATGCAACAATCTTGCATGTTCTTCACATGTACCCCAAAACCTAAAATGCAATAAAATAAAAAATAAAAAAAAATATGGCCATTCTCTAGACATTAAAGCTGAAGCTTCTTTTAAGGCTGATTCTCAGTGATATTTTAGCTCTGGGTCATATTAATTTATCTGGTTTGATCTTTACCATGATTCTGTTGTAGGTGGGAGTATCATGTGAATTGCACTGACATTCAGGATCTTTGAATGCTCATCCATGCATACATCCATCCATTCAAACCAACCCTAGGTACTTATACGTTGAAAGGGGTCATGGTTGATATCATGTCATAATGAGCTGTGAAGCTTCTCCATTTAGGGAGTTTTTCATCCAACATGTAGGGCTAAGTCAAGGGCATGTGGCAGGTATAAGCCAAATCTGCAGAAGCTCTGAGACTCCATGTAATTGAAGCAGTGTGTGCCTCATCTCCTCTTTAACAACAAGGCAGTTTTTCTTTGGACCTCACTGCATTTATTACATACCATTACTACAGATACTGTAATTCTTTCCTTTGGGACTTTAACATTCTCTGTGGGAACATTACTTATCAAAGAGTAAAATTTTGAAACTTAATAAAACAAGCATAGAAGAGATTCATGACTAACATTGGTACAATAGTGCCCTTGGGTCAAACATTTGCTTTACTGAATGCCACACAGTCTCCAGTTTCTAGCAATAAAACATGACTTCATTTGCTTTCAGCACCGTCAGAATGCCTCTACTGTAGCCTTTAGTTAGAGGAGATATAATTACGGCTATAGCTTCACTGATATTGGATGCTATAAGCAGACATTCAGACCAATTAGAAAGAGGAATGTCTGGGAAAGAATAGTGAAAGGAAGGAAGACTGTTGGCCTTGCAACAGGAGACCCAGCCAAAGGCATTTGGCATACTAGATGTTGGATGCCTAGTGAAATATCTTGAGAAACAGTATTGAACCTGTGAGTTGGAGGGAAACATTTCAGCAGAAGCAATCTGAATGATGCAAGTGATAATATCATTTCCTTGCTCAAAGCAACCCAGTGATTCCTCTTTTGGAATTAGAATGGGTCTCTTCAAGGGGACTGGCAGGATCCTTGTAGTCCAGACCACACATTTTCTTTTTCCTTACTTTCACCTTTAAGGCTTTGCAGGCTCTAGTTCTTTTTTTTTAACCAGAAAGCAGCTTTTCATTTTTTTTTCCCCATTTATTTTATTGCATTTTAGGTTTTGGGGTACATGTGAAGAACATGCAAAATTGTTGCATAGGAACACACGTGGCAGTGTGATTTGCTGCCTTCCTCCCCATCACCTACATCTAGCACTTCTCCCCTTGCTATCTCTCCCTAGCTCCCTACCCCCCACCGTCCCTCCCCTATTTCCCCCCAACTGACCCCAGTGTGTAGTGCTCCCCTCCCTGTGTCCATGTGTTCTCATTGTTCAACACCTGCCTATGAGTGAGAACATGCGGTGTTTGATCTTCTGCTCTTCTGTCAGTTTGCTGAGAATGATGGTTTCCAGGTTCATCCATGTCCCTACAAAGGACACAAACTCATCATTTTTGATGGCTGCATAATATTCCATGGTGTATATGTGCCACATTTTCCCTATCCAGTCTATCGTCGATGGGCATTTGGGTTGGTTCCAGGACTTTGCTATTGTAAACAGTGCTGCAATGAACATTCGTGTGCACGTGTCCTTATAGTAGAACGATTTGTAATCCTTTGGATATATACCCAGTAATGGAATTGCTGGGTCAAATGGAGTTTCTATTTCTAGATCCTTGAGGAATCGCCACACTGTCTTCCACAATGGTTGAACTAATTTATACTCCCACCAACAGTGCAAAAGTGTTCCTATTTCTCCACATCCTCTCCAGCATCTGTTGTCTCCAGATTTTTTTATTTTTTCCTTTTTTGAGACAGAGTTTCACTTATTTTACCCAGGCTGGAGTGCAATGGCGCGATCTCGGCTCACCGCAACCTCCGCCTCCTGGGTTCAGGCAATTCTCCTGCCTCGGCCTCCTGAGTAGCTGAGATTACAGGCACGCACAACCATGCCCAGCTAATTTTTTGTATTTTTAGTAGAGACGGGGTTTCACCATGTTGACCAGGATGGTCTCGATCTCTTGACCTTGTGATCCACTCGCCTCGGCCTCCCAAAGTGCTGGGATTACAGGCTTGAGCCACCGTGCCCGGCCGTCTCCAGATTTTTTAATGATCGCCATTCTAACTGGCGTGAGATGGTATCTCAATGTTGTTTTGATTTGCATTTCTCTGATGACCAGTGATGATGAGCATTTTTTCATATGTTTGTTGGCCTCATGTATGTCTCTAGTTCTAACCTATCCTTCTCTCCCTTTCTTTCCTCCCTCCTTCCTTCCTTCCTTTTTTCATCTAATAATAGTTTTAAGGGGTACAAATACGGTATCTGTTATTACATGGATATATTGTGTAGTGGTGTAGCCATCACCTGAATGGTGTACATTGTACCCATTAGGTGATTTCTCATCTCCCAACTGCCTTCTACCTTTCCAGCCTCACATCCTGCCAAGTCTCCAATGTCTACTGTTCCATTCCCCATGTCCACGTGTACACGTTATTTTCAACATCAACTATTCCACATTAAGTGTTTTTAAAAATTACTTTTTAATTGTCAAAATAGTATGTATTTATCATGTGTAACATGATGCTTTGAAATATTATGCATTGTGGAATGGTTCCGTAGAGATAATTGATACATGTGTCATGTGTTCTCTCATTTTTTGTGCTGAGAACGTTTAAAATCTACCCTCAGCAATTTTCAAAACTACATTACTCACTTTAGTCACACTGTTGTACAATAGATGTCCAAGTGATTCCTTCCATCAAATGAAAATGTGTATCCTTTCACTTGCATCTAGCCCACCACCACTCCCACCGCCAGTCCCTGTTAATCACCATTTTACTTCCTACTTCTACACCTTCAATTTTTTTAGATTCCACATATACATGATCTCTTGTGGAACATGTTTTTCTGTGCCTGGCTTACGTCACTTAACATAATGTCCTATGGGTTTATACACTTTGTTGTAAATGACAGAATTTCCTTCTTTTTAAAAGGCCAGATAGTATTCCATTGTCTATATGTACCACATTTTATTTACCCATTCATCTGTTGATGGACACTACAGTTGACTCTGTATCATAGCCATTGTGAATAATGCTGCAATGAACATTAGAGTGCAGGTATCTCTTCAACATACTAATATATTTTCCTTTGGATACATACTCAGAAGTAAAGTTTGCTGGGTCATATGGAATTTCTATTTTTTATTTTTGGAGGAACTTTATACAATTTTCCACACTGGTTGTAATTTTTTTTTTTTTTTGAGACGGAGTCTTCCTCTGTTGGCCAGGATGAAGTGCAGGGGCATGATTTCAGCTCACTGTAACCTCTGCATAATGGCTGTAATTTATATTACCATCAAAAGTGTACTGGGGTCCTTTTTTCCACATAGCTGCCAGCACTTGTCATCTTTTGTCTTTTTGATAACAGCCATTCTAACAGGTGTGAAATGGTATCTCGTTGTTCCCCACATTCTTGTTCCATGATTTCCAAGTGCAGATGTTAACTTTCTGCTCCTTAAACCTTCACAAGCATTCCTCTTGCCTTGGAACTTAATGTTCCTTCTACCTGAGAGTCTCTTCTCTGATCTTTACAATGTGGATTCTCTCTTATCTAGATCTTAGCTCTAATGTCATCTCTTCAGAGATACTCTGGTCACCCTGTCTACAGCAGCCTCTCCTTTCTTCTCCTTTATCAGGCCATTACTCTCTATTCCTTTGCAATAACTGATTTTTCTTATAGTATATCTCACTACCAAAAATTGTCGTTTATTAATTTTATTGTATACTGCTGCTTGTTTTCTTATTTATTGAGAGGCAGTAGAAAGCAGTGATTAAGGGTAAGAATAAACTTCAGAGTCAGCATGGGTTTGAATCCTATCTCTATCAATATGTAGGTGACCATGGCAAGTTACTTAATTTCCCTATGTTTCAATTTTGCCATTAATAAAATTAGATATAGTACCTGCCTAATAGGGTTATTGTGAGAATTAAATGAATCAATCAGAACAAATCACTTAGAACAGTGCCTGAAACATAGCCGCACTAAATAATTATTATTTGTCTCCTATATTAGAATGATAACAGTAAGAATCTTAGCTCTCTAGTTCAAATGCTGAATTGTCTAATATCTAGCATAGTGTTAATAGATAATGGATACTCACTCAATACTGGTTAAGTAAATGTTTTACAGGAGATTGCCTAGAGGAAAATAAATTTTCAGGGGACTAGATCTGAAAAAGCAATTTAAGTCACTGATGAAGAGAAATTCACATTACATAATGATGCGGAGTGATGGGAGGTGTTGTTAGCACAGTTAGCTGTAACCTGGTATTAATGAGGCCAAGGTGATAGGTTTGGCACCTTTGTACGTTCTACTTAGGCTTGTTCTCTACCATGATCATTTGTTCTGCATTTGTACGGCTAGTCAGCTGTCTTATGCATCAATGCCCACAACCAGGAAAACAGAGAACAAAGAAATACATCTATCAATTATGGCTAAGGAAAACCCATCTGAAAATGTTTTCCTGATAAACAGTGGTGATTCTCGGTGTTGTCAATATGACATATTTCAGTGCTAGCTCTCCACTGAGTTCAAACCACCTAGCATAGGTGATCGCATACTAATAATATTTCCAGTGCTTAAACAACCCCCTCTGGAGACTGAAAGTTGGATTTAAACAATTGGGATAAGCATGCCCAACTTCTCTCCCTTCCTGAGATATTTTTGGCTGCCACCAGGTGGTATTAGGTAAGTACTGAACAGGACAATGAAGTTTTATTATATAAAAATTGCCAAGAGTTGCAACAAAATTCCTATGTATAACTTCTACAAACATAACTATTGTGTAAGACAGAATACACTTCACTCTTGGTTTAGGCTTTTAAAACAATGTTTTATATTATCTAATATTCAAATTGTGCACGGGTTTGGGAGAAAACTTCATCTTCCTATGATGAAGGCTTTCATTTTGGGGCAGTTTTTGCCTTAAGCAGGGAAAAAAATCCTCAGTCATGACAATTTCAGGTCTCCAGAGGAAGTCTTCTCATTTTCTCATAGATGCTTACTTGGCATTTTGCCAGGAGTTTGCTTCCCCTCCTTTTCTTTCTTTTTTTTCTTTTTTCTTTCTTTTTTTGAGACAGAGTCTTGCTCTGTCACCAGGTTGGAGTGCAGTGGCGCAATCTCCGCTCACTGCCACCTCCGCCTCCCAAGTTCAAGCAATTCTCCTGCCTCAGCTTCCTGAGTAGTTGGGACTACAGGCGTGCACCACCATACCCAGATAATTTTTGTACTTTTTTAGTAGAGACGGGATTTCACCATGTTGGCCAGGACGGTCTCGATCTCTTGGCCTCGTGATCCACCTGCCTCGGCCTCCCAAAGTGTTGGGATTACAGACGTGAGCCACCATGCCCGCCCCCTCCTTTTCTTCTTTATCTTCTTCTTCTTCCTTTTCTGCTCCTTCCCCTCCTACTGCCCCTCTTCCTCTTCTATTTGTCCTCTTCCTCTTCTTTTTCTTTCTCCTCGCTTTTCTTCCTCCTCCCCCTCTTCTTCTTCTCCCTTTTCTTTTTCCTTCTCCTTCTATTTTCCTTCTCTGCTTCATAGACACATGCTTTTGCCTGTCTTAGTTTATTCGTCTTAGAAAGGGGGATGGAACTATATGGCTAACTAGTTTATTTAAATGTGAAAGCATGTATTTGAGTAAGTAGTCAGTAAAAGATAGCCAATCTTTATCATCATCATTCTAATGGACGTTTGCAACTAATCCTTAGGGTCAAAATTATTCCAGTTCATTTTCTTTGATAGGATTTTTAACCATCTTTTAATCCATTTCCATAAATGACAAATGCATTCACATGAGGCATCTACTGTGCCAGTATACATCTATGTGAAGCATCATCAAAAAAACAATAATTTCCACTGCCTGGGCACAACATTTTTGCCCCCATATCTTAACTAATTGCTTTATTCCTGACCCCTTAACTACATTGTTTCTTGTTCACTGCTGAGCACATCTTGCAAACCAAGGTTGAAACGCAGACCTGCTCTCTATCCTAGAGAGTAACCTTCTTTCTTTAATCTGAAACATAAATAACCTACCTCTGATTTCCAGATGAATAGCTATCTATTTCTATTTGACTTTCTGCTCATATGTCCAATATCCAAGCTTATGTCCTCAATATCCCTTTTACAAAGATTTACCCTCTCTTTACTTTCCCTCTGATTATAATACTATTATAAGAACTTTCTGCTCAGAACTTTTATTATCCTGAAGATAATAGCCAAACTGTCATAAGGAAGCAGCGACTTTGTGAAAGAAATATGTACTTTTCAAAGCTCAACTTTTTGCCCAGAAACACATCTGGCAACACCTACAAATATTGGCAGCTAAGCCTTCTGTTGTGGTCATAGAACTAATTCATTGTATCAGAGAGTCTGTAAAGTTCTCTTATTCTGGGGAAGTAGGTAGGGAAGTCAAGGTGGAGGTGGAATAAGGGAGAGAGACTGCAGATAAAAGAAATTCTCCTGAAGAGTATGTCACCTTTTTAAGCATCTCTAAGTCAAATTGGTGCAGATTCCTAATCTTACTTAAAAATTCAATAATTAAAGAAGGATTTAGATAAATTCAAATAAGCATCACTGATGTACTTAAAGAATACGTACAATTCTCCTCCCTGCTTCCTCAACCCCTTTTTATTTGTTGATTTTTGAGACAGGATCTCACTCAGACTAAAGTGCAGTGATGCAATCACAGCTCACTGCAGCCTTGACCTCCCAGGCTCAAGGAATCCTCTCACCTCAGTTTCCCAAATAGCTGGGACTACAGGCATATACCACCATGCTCAGGTGTTTTTTAAATTTTCTTTTTTAGAGACAGGGTCTTGCTATGTTGCCCAGGCTGATCTTCAACACCTGGGCTCAAGGGATCCCTTGCTCTCACATCCCAGAGTGCTGGGATCACAGGTATGAGACACCACACTCAGCTCAGTCTTTTTATTTAATAGCCCAATTTCACAGGATTTAGAAAAAAAAAGTCACCAAACATTCTATTTTTTGGTAGCATGAGCATTTTGTTTTTCCTGAACTCCATATGTTTGGCTTAAGGCAATGTGGATATTTTCTTATCTCATTTTATTCTGAGTAATATAGCAAGAAGTCATTCATTTATTTTTTTAATCTCTAAAGTATAGCTTAGCTAAAGTCAGTAAAAGTCAAAGTTACCATTCACATAGGTGTACGGTCCATTTCTGACAATCTCAAAACCACGCCATGACACTTAAAAAAAAAAACCTGCTATTTTATAGGTATACTTAAGTTTCTCATTCAAAACTTAGCAAACATGGAACTCAAAGGCAGCTAATCATTTGTGACTGCAGACAGTGGAATTAAAATGGATTTTCTTCTAATGGTAACAAATAAATAACCAGATCATTAATGTTTATTAAGGGCAAAGGGACATTCCAAACACTGTGGCAAACTGGAAAGTATTGTAACCTCTAAGAGTGACACCTGCTCAGTCATCCTCACTAAGATTTCTACCTAATTTATTAAAATTCATTTTTGTTTACTCTATGTATGTATTCTTGCCTTGTGCTAGGAACAGAGGGAAATAAGTGTAAAGGTTAATGGGGTTTTGATTGCTTGAATGGACAGAAGAGAATTGCTTGTCAGGAGCACATTGCCTGTAGGTCAGACTGGTTGCAATAATGCCCTGCAATTTTAGGGCATTTAGATCCTCCTTATTCATTCTCCAGAATCCTCAATTTTTTCTTTTTTTTCTGTAGGTATTTTGCTCTGCCTGCAGATTGTGCACTCTCTATACTGGATACATCTGACAACACATTATTCCTACTGAAATTCACCTGAGAAAAAATGGCAGCAAATACAAAATAACCTTCCAGGCTGGCAAGTAATCAGCATAGGCTCTGTAGCCCAACGGCCCTAGGGCTGAAAACTGTGCATTTTATTAGCCAGATGACTTTGGGAAAGTCACTCAAGTTTTCTGAACTTCAGTTTTTTCATCTGTCAAATGGGTCTAACTACCAAAAATGACAATTGGTGCCAATTCCCAGTTTATCAGGTAGATGTGCTAGCAAAATGAGAAAACTTTTACAAATCATGTAGCACATAGCACATATATATTTACTAATACTACTTCAGTATGTGGAGGAAATGCCTGTCATATTTAATAATTTTTAGTTATTTATGGTCATGAGTTTTGATTATTGACAACATCGCTCCAAAGAGTTCTGTTTTAATTGACTTAACAGATGCTGTGTTATAGAGGAGGATAATTCTGTGTTGGAGTGAAGGAAAAACACAGGGAAAAAGCATATATTCAAAGCAGAAATATCTTGACTAGCCATATCCTGCTTTTTATTCACTTAAACCTCTAAATCCACCGCTACAAGCAACAACAGCCCACCAGTCCCAAAGAGGCAATCGAACAAAGAAAACATTAAATCAAACTTTGGCTTCTCCCCCTTCTCCTCAACTGGCATGAAAAATGCTAAAGGTGATTATAATAATAATATATTTAACATTGCTCATGTTATTTTGTTTCTAAAACATATGGTTTCTTGCTACATGTAGAGAATTGCTAAGACATTCATTTCAGCTCTTGGCAAATGGAACACATGTTGTGTAAACACTACTTTAAATGAATGATTTTTGAAATGATATTTTTAAAAGTATTTCTTGAGAAATGAACTCCCTTTTTTCCATGTGTATTTTGATTTTTTTCTTTTTTGAGTATCATTTCCTCACACAGAATAGCATCCTGAAGGAAACTTTATAGCATAACCATCATGATAATAGATTAATTACTCATACAAGTATTTGTTTAAGGTCTAACATTAACTAGAGGGCGAGATTCTAAGGGCAGGGGTCCTGCTTGTCCACCACCTCATCAGCCAAATTTAGAAAGGAGCTAGGCACATAGTAGAGCCTCAAAAAAAGTTTAGAGCAGCAGAACAGGTTGTGGTGAGGAGATAGCTATAGAGTTAGAAAGTCCTGGGGTTGAATCTGAATAAAACCTTACACTCTTTGCATACTTGGGCAAAATTTCTAAGTTTCCTATTTAATTCTTCCTAGAAAAAGTAAGGAGAATAATATTTATGTTGTGGAGCTATTGTAAAAATAGTAAAATAACAATGTATATAAAGCACATAGAATTATACCTGATGCATTCCAAGTGTTTTATAAATAATCGCTATTTTAGTGACCAGGATTACTGTATGGTGGGTATGTGTAGAATTAATTCTTTAATGTGATGCTGAGGACCAGGCCTTGACTATTGAGTCCTTTTAAAGTCACCTTCTCCCAGTTTCCCATCTGCTTCACAGCTCCATCCATATGCCTTTTTGAAATTTGCATCTACCTCCCAGTCCTTTTTAAACTTCAAGAAAAAGCATCGTATGTCATCAGATGTCAATGAAATGTAATGTTAAAGGCATCTGTATCTCTGTTTAAGACCCCACATCTGTTATCAGTTAATATTTTGAAAGACAAAATATATTCTTACTAGCAGCAGTTTGATTCATCAGTCATATAAAAATGCTTTTCATAAAATTGTGTACAAAACATACTTAAGTTTTAAAAGCCCAATGATAGCTCACTAAGTATAGTGATTTCTTCAACATGATGTTGTCATCTGATAGGTATGTAGGGAAGCAAAGCACACATGTACTTGTTCTGAGAAATAAAAATGGTCCTTCTGAAATTCAATTAACTCAACTTCTCCACTCTCCTCAGTTAAAAGATTTTGTCACTTGAGAGTGAAAAATTATGACCATAGAAATTACATTTTAGTAGTTACTCAGATTTATAAAATCATTTTTCAAATACCAAAGGTCTAGTAAAACATTAATATTCAGGGATTTCACGTTCCCCTTTATTTCTAAAATTTGCATTTTATTTTATGCCTTCAGCTTTTCTAATGAGGATTCAGAACACGTTCATCATCAAACCATTGATGCATCTGGATGTGTACAATTTTGTATTTCAAGTCTATCCCTTATATAGTCGATAACTATTGAAGAAAAACAAAACTAATATAATCTTTGAGAAGAAACAGGATGTTTTCAGAAACGTGAGACAAGAGATCCAAAGATTTCAAAATTTCTGTGGGAGTGTTGATGGCTGTGGCCTTTTCCCATTCCTGAACATTAACTTCTGCATGTTCCAAAGCTGCAGTTCTTGAGGGCTCTTAACTTTTAGTTGATAATACTGTTGTTCTTTCTTTTCCTAAGTATTACTTACTAAACAATCTTGGAGTTCTGATTACAGATCTCTGCGCTATCTTTTAAGTAGCTCTGGGAAACATGAAGCCTCATGTCTTTTCAGCAACATTGATTAATGTGATTTCAAGTATGGAGGAGGGGACTGCTCCTCAAGAATGCTGTGTGTGCTCCACCTCCCTTACATTTCGAACTAAGTACAACTTCTCATTGTTTCTTTTTTGGGGGGCACTGAGGGTGGAAGGGCAACTCCTGTGTACCAGACATGGGATCAGGTGCTGGAGATTCAATGATAAACCAGGAAAGAGAAACAAAACCCAAAAACCAAACTAGAAAGGTTAGCAAACAGTTATCAACCAACATTCTAAACTCTACCGGCTTTAAAGGTAAGTCTAGGGATGCTGTATTTTATTTGCCATCCCTTTAAAAAGGAATTAAAAAATACAAGAAGAAAGAAACTCTAATGGCCAGTAGCCATAAGAATCTATTTACATATTCTTCCACCTCTCAAGTCGCATGCAAATTAATGTATAATTATATTTAGATGGCACAGCTGCTCTGACACTCTGCTCCCAGCTTTTATTTCTGAGTTTCAAAGGTTTCATAAGGAAATCTTGAAAGAAAAAAGTAAATATTTTGAAAAGGAGTTACAATTTGTCAGCAGTAATCCTTCCCTGTATAAGCAAAGAAAGGCAGATCTTGGTAAATCAGAGAATTGTGGCTTTTGAAAATAATAGCATTACCCTGCAATTCAATCTGCTAGCATTATTTTTTCCAAGCAAACCCTCTTTGCATTCAATTTGTCATTTATTACAGTAAGAAGCAAAATGGTCCAAAGAATTGTTTGCAGTAAGCACAGAGATATTCTGAACAAAGGTAGAATTTGATAGCATGTGCAAACACGGGGCAACAAAAAACAACACATTACTTATCCAGCATTCCGAGTCACCTTTTCAGCAGAGAACTTTGTGTATTTGGTAGCAAAGGGAGAAGAAATCATGTTTACTGGAATGTTAAAATATATGATAGTGGGGACATTCTATTTTAAAGAAATATGAGACTGGAATATTGATGATGCCACAAATGAAGGCTGGAAAGAATTCATACATGATCAATTGCCTATAGCGTAATGATGGAAGATAGGCATTGATTTCCTAAACATTTTTATGCTACAATAAAACCCCATACCAAGCCCTGCCCAAGGGTGCCGTATAATCATCAGAGCCCTTTCTGAGTATGTCAGGACAATGTGCCCTAGTGCTGAAAGATGGTGGTTATATGAACAATAGAATGCTCCTTAGCAAAGCAGTGAGGAGCTGAGGTCTGTATTAGCCACTGCCAGTGCACCTAATCATGAATCACAGCTGTGCCACTCTTGGCAAATGAACCATCTCTCACAGATAAGACACATTTTTTTCTGGGATCAGTTTAGTCTCTTAAATGATGTATGAAACCAATTTAAGAAAGGCTGGGGGCCAGGAGCGGTGGTTCACGCCTGTAATCCCAGCACCTTGGGAGGCTAAGGCGGGGGGATCACGAGGTCAAGAGACAGAGACCATCCTGGTCAACATGGTGAAACCCCATCTCTACTAAAACTACAAAAATTAGCTGGGCATGGTGGTGTGCGTCTGTAGTCCCAGCTACTCAGGAGGCTGAGGCAGGAGAATTACTTGAACCCAGGAGGCGGAGGTTGCGGTGAGCTGAGATCACTCCAGCTTGGGTAACAAGAACGAAACTCTGTCTCAAAAAAAAAAAAATGGCTAGGTTATTCCAAATACTATGGCTTTTACTGTTTGTCAGTTTCATTAGTCCCTCCTTGCTGACTATACAAATACATGTAAAGGAGAGGGCCGATGGTTTAAACAAAGTTGGCACACAATGAATGGTAGGAGATCCTTGTTTGTTAGTATTTTGATAACTTTACTTACTACAATAACATGACCTCAACTATGATCAATATGATGTTATGCTTCCAGATAGAGGTCTTGACTCATAACTCTCCCTAGTATTCATCCATTCATATTGTTTTATATAATAATTAACATGAACTGATTTTGAGTCATTTTCTCTAGAAGTATAACTTGTTTGAGACATTTACAAGCAGATATCCAATTATATTCAGAGGTAAAATTTATAACAGTTCAGGAGAGGAGTTTAACTGTCATGTATTCTACCAGCAGGTAATGTCAGCATTTTCTCATAATTAAATGGCTTCATCAAGATACTCTATTGCTTTAATTCTAGGATGCATCAATTTTAGGGCACATTATCAGTTGAGTCTCAATTCTTTTATCCTCTTGAGGAAAACACTCCATTGAAGGTATAGATTAACTATAAATGATATCCTGGTTTAGAAACATTCTAAGATAAACTGCAGTTTTTAAAGTTGAAATTGATAGTAATTTGTGAGCATAAAATAAGTGCACAGAATCTTACATGCTTTATGGTCTTTAATGTTGACTTAAAATTATCCAAAAAATTAACAGAGCCTAATTACTCTCAATTTATTAAGGATAGCTTTTATTTTCAATCCCTCTCCAGTGTTCTCAGGTTTGTCACTTAGCAGTACAATGTCAGGCAGGATACTAACCAGCTTAGGCTCAATCCTCATATCTTTGCAAACATAACTTCCATAACAAAATGTTCCCTAGAGGTTACTTCCAGTATTAAAGCATCTATGTGATTCATTATAAGCATCGAAAAGGCTCACATCTATTATTTTGTTCATTTAAGTGAAGAGGAATACAAAAATTCTTTATTTAAAAATAAAAATAATGGCTGGGCTTGGTGGCTCATGTCTGTAATCCCAGGATTTTGGGAGGCTGAAGCTGTAGATTGCTTCAGCCCCGGGGTTTGAGGCCAGCCTGGGTAATAGCAAAACCCCGTACCATACCCCCATACTCCGCAGCTCTGTCTTTACAAACAAGAAAAAAAATTAGTTGGGTGTGGTGGCACATGCCTGTGGTTCCAGCTACTCAAGAGGTTGAGGCAGGACGGGAACTTGAGCCAGGAGGATGAGGCTGTAGTGAGCAGTGATCGAACGGCTGCTCTCCAGCCTGGGAGACAACAGAACAAGATCTTGGCTAAAAAAAAAAAAAAAAAAAAAAAAAAAAGTCTCTGGCTGTTTGTTTTAGAAGAGTAATAATGAAGACTCATAAATGATCACAGCCTAGGAGGCCCTACAAAATGGCTGCAATTATTCTGCTGATGTTGGACAAGCTATTTTTTAGGATCAATTAGTTAATTGTGTGTTGCTTTAATTACTTACACGCTTTTTAAAGCTTTCTTTGTGTCACAGCTGAGCTCAGGAGAAAGCAAAGCTTGCAGAGCAGTTCTTTAAATGTGGATGTAAAATATACTAATGGATTTACTTGCTAGTTAGCACAGTGTTTTAAATAGGGTCCTCATGCTGAGAAAAATATTTTATCAGAATCTGACTCCGAAGAGTCAAGAATAGGGAGAATCTTCACATGTATCTCATGATGGATAATTTCCGGGTCTGCAAATCTCACTGTAGCATTCAGTATGGATCACATACCGCAATTTTAAAATTTATTTTAAACCTCAAGAAGGGAATGGCAAAGTATTACATGTTTCTTAACATCCACCAAGTCAATTAGCAAAGCAATTCAATCCTTTGAGCTTTTTGTTGTATAAAGGGAAAAGTTTTATGCATGACAATTTGAATGGCTATGCCTAGAATACATAGAAGCACAAAGAAATTTCAAAGAATATGAACAACAGAATGACACTACAGGCAATTTTACAAATTATCAAGTGAGTTTTTTTTTCTTGATTTTCAAGATAGAAAGTATTCCCTACTTTAATTTTTTTCCCCTAATCCTGTTTACTACTGCTAAAAATTTAATTTAAGCACCGATGGTCATGGGGGTAGTGTCAGACGGTTTCATGTGCCAGGTTTGGAAAAAGACTATGCTGCTTCCACTCATTTAGGATAATCAATTGAGGAGAAAAAAATAATTGTGTTTTTCTCAATTGATTATCCAAAATGTTAAATGAAAAATGTTTGCCTATGGTTCTTCTCATGCTTTCGTTTATAACCTGTGACTCCTGCCACCTCCATACACCCTACTAGTCTCTGCATAAAAATGAGGTTTAGTGACCATTGGCTGTCACTTAATATAGGTACTGATGAATGTGTGAAAAATAATAGGTGAAAGAATGAATAAATGAGTAAAGGAATCAACCTATATCTTAACTCAGCCACAAGTAATAAACAATCTCAGGTCCTAATGGTTTCAGTGAAAATCTGTACAAGATCTCTTAACTTTGAATTACTTTCTTAAATTATTAATTTGTCCATAGGTGTGGTCATATTTCGTGGCCATGTTCCTGAGATAGGGCACCTGGAACATGAGTGAAAGTGGCAGTCTTTTTCCAGACCTGGCTCATGAGATCATCTCACACTACCCCCATGAGCTTTGCCTTCCCTTCTCTGCAGCTTGATTATCAATGCCCAAATTGGCTTTAGAGCTCATGCATTAAAGACGGAGGAACATCAGTCAGCCCCAGTTCCTGAATGATAGTATGACGCAGTGAACCCTGCTGGAATTTTGGCCTAAGGAAACAAGGAATCAACAGCTATTATGCTAAGGCACCTGTTATTTCAAGGTTTATTTGTTACAGCAGCCATTTTTTTAACACATGTGCCCGTCCCCCTGCTTTCTTTCACTAAGTTCCCTCCCACCAAAGGGTTTTACTCCTACTGTTCTAAAGGTGTCCTGTGAATTCCTACGCCTGGGTTAGATCTCAGCTCAAGTGTGGCTTCTCAAAGGGAAACTTCTCTTCTTCCCTAATTGAGTCATTTCTCTTCTATGTTCTCCTGGGAATCATATGACCCTACTCCTTAGCACTTGTCCAGGGAATATTCATTACCAAAAATATTCGCTCCCACAAGGTCACTGATATGGTACAGATACCAGTGAATTCAGGAGCTGTGGGCATCACCCAGGAGGCCAGGGCAGCAATGCAGGTGAACACTTATGAAATGCTGCTTAGGACACCCACAGATAACTGAAGGACGTGACTGCCAATGCAATTCAATTGGGAATAAACATGGATTCAAATATTAATACAGATAAAGTCTCATTTATGTCAGCAGGCTTCTAAAGTTTTAGAAAGTTCATGTGACCTAAGTTTGCTGAATAAAATACTTATTGACAATATAGTCATCTATTAAAGAGCTACGAAAAATCTTACAAAATATCTCAGGGCTGATGTTCATTTGTGAGCCCAGGTAGCTCAGATGCACTGCACATTAATTTTAACTGCATGTGTGTTTTTTGCCGTTGGATCTTCAAAAGGCTCTTACTGATTGGATGTGTAGTTGAAAACAGAGGCATTGATAAAAATGGAAACATTCACTGCCATTCAAGAAATCAAAGAAAGGAACCAATAACAAAGTTATATTTTTTGTTTAATTATTTAATTTTATTTTGCTTTTTTGCCTTGAGGCTGATAGTTATTCACTACCTACAAGACAACTGCATTCGCCTTGATTCCAACTAGAACAGCCCCATTGCAGTGCCTCATTAAGAATGCTGTAACTTCTTTCTGCCCCAGTAGACTCTCAGTTCTCCTCTTTGCTGAACCCTGAGGCTACTCATAGGAGTTACACAAGTAAGCCAGCAATGCCCAGCTGGCTGGTTTTTACGGTTTTCGGAGTAAGCATCATTCCTACAAGGAAGCAGTCAGTAACAGTGTTGGGCAACTCAAGTTTCCCAGCTTCTCTTTTTGTTTTTCATATCTTGTTGATCTCTTCCTGCTCATTTCTTACAACAAAAGCTTTGCTCTGGAGGCATGGACCTCTTAAAGAATTTTAGTGTATTTTAATGATTGAAGTAGCATAAATACAGTATTAAGAATTTTCAATTAGTAAAGCAGAAGTTATCATTGGTCCACAAGCTATTTTAGCATTTTAGCTTATTATCACTTAATGATTTCAATGTTTCCTTCCTGGCATGGAGATCATGGTATGTTTCATTTTAATAGAACACATATTTCCTGTTCATAGTACTGATTTAAATTTATCCCTCCTCAATTAAGTCATTCTATCTAATCAGCTTTGGCATGTTTTCCCATAGTAAGCATTCATCCTGTCGCCTTTTTGATGGAGTAGAAACGTACCTTAGTCATTCAGCTTAATAGGACACAACCTCTTTAACACAAAACCATACCATCCCCAGGAAGAACCAGGGATTTTTATCATTTACTTTACACCATGCAGATGCCTCATCTTAGCAAAAATTTCTTGCCTTCGAGGATGTCTTCACCTTTATCTGTGCAGTACTGGCTTCAGGTGTGTGCGACCTGTATAATCACACAGCTCTACATGCTTAGAATGTTCCCACACTTGGTTTAATGTTCTCATATTGCCATCAAGAAATTCTTTAAAAAATATGAATAAGGAAATTATATTTTCATTTTACTCTGGGTCCTTTCTCTAAGCAAATACCTATGCAAGGCAAAGATGTAGATTCAAATTTCATACAACGCTCATTGTTCAGGGAAAACAGGTGTAGTCTTGTCTCTTTATTCAATTTAATATTGAGGTAGAAAATACAGCACATAAAACTTAAGTGTACACTCTGATGAATTTTTACATGCACACACACACACACACACACACACACACACACACACGGTGGTAACCACCAATCATTTTAAGATACAGACATTATCAACCAATCATCTGTCTTCCTCATACTTCTTCCATTCGGTCTCTGCACCTTCTATGGGTAAATATTATGCCGATACATCACCAAATTTTGAATTTAATATAGATGGAATCAAACAATATAGCTTTTTTGTGCTTTTTTTTTTTAGCATTATATCTATGAGATTCATCCATGATCTAACAGAGGCATATTTTTTATAGCTGTATAGCAATCCATTATATGAATATATCACAATTTATCCATTCTATTGCAGTGGGTATCTGGGTTGTTTTTTAATATTTGGTCATTGTAAATATTAACTGTTGTGAACATTCCCGCACATATCTTTTGGTATTTTCTTTTAGGTATATAACTAGAAGTGGAATTGCTAGCTTGGAGTATGTACTTATGTTTAATTTTAGTAGACATCAATAGCGACTTTAGTGCATATTATAGCTTTTTTCCAGCTGTATCCATGCCTTCATCATGTAAAATTTATTTTGACTTCATTATAGCACGTTGGATCGCTTCCAATAGTCCAATAGCTCTTTTAGATGTCACAACCAATTGGGATAAAAAATTTTCTTGATTTTTACAGATTTCATTCCATATTGAAATTTAGAAGATTTACATTAAGTCTAGTTCTGATATTATTTTAGTTTCTATTGATATGCAAATCAGATGCATTTATTGCAAATATACATTAATGGGTATTCATAGAAAGAAAGTCAGAAAATTTCAGCAGAGCTCCAATCCAAATTTCTGGTATATATTAAATGCTTAATGCTTATTCTGTGAATATGTGTTAAACTGTGACTATCCTACCAGTTAGAAACAACAACAACAAAAAATACTCATAATAAGTAACCTATGCTTTTCTGATCATTTTAAATTGTATTTACAGTTCTAGGAATAGCTTAACTTTGGAGTCAGAACTATTATTAAGAGCACAAGTATGAGTGAGTCTCAGTAATAAGTAACAAAACCTAAATATATTGCCAAAATCTTAGAATGAGAAATCACTTCTTTAACAACTTCATTTGAGGAGCCACCATATTCTTGGGAGACATTTTAAAAAGTTGTGTTAACAAGGATATATGGGCTTCTGTAGAGACCATTCTAGCCAAATACACATATACTGTATATATGAGTAATTCTTAGAAAGTACAGGTAAAGATCTGAAATCCAAATTACTGCATGTTGCAGACACTTGTCATTCCAAGAGTAAAAATTTACAATCATATTACTCTCACTTCTAACAATTATTCCAGGAGGACATGTTTTCTAATCTCTCCACGGAGCCCTCCTTCAAATAACAACACAGTTAGAAAAAAATATTACCCCTGAGAGTTTTAACCTCAAGAGCCACTGCTAGCATCAGTGTTCCTGCTGTTTACAATTGATAATCAGAACATAACTTAATTGGGAGGATAAAGGCAAATGGAACTTGGGAAATGATCAGGGTGATATGCAAATGTCTGTTTATTTGGGGTGACCGTATTGAGTGCTGTCTCGCTGTGTTAGACATGATATTGAGCACTGTATAGGCTTTTGGTTTTCTTCCATGTAATCCTCACTGCACATGTATGAGATAGGTGCTACATTGTGCCCTGGAGGAAGGCAGTCTCCTATAGGCAAGTCTTTAGACCTCTTGCTTATCTGTAAAAGTAGGCCTTGAGTCTGGGACACTTCCTTACCAAGATATAGGGTCGTCATGGCCTGCAGTGGACCTACCACCTTGTGTGGAATAACTTTCCCTGTTTTGTTCTGCTTGGGCCTGGGCATCCTGTGGCACCTGGCCAACCCCACTGCTATATCTGTCTGCTTCTGGGAGAGGATGAGGTGCTTCTGCTGCAGCACGGAAAGGGTACCTATAGGCCAATTGTTTCTGCATCAGCTTCCAGGAGGGACCTTCTGGCTATGGGGGACTGACACACAGTACTGACACTGACCTTGCACTGTCCTTTCTCTGTGTAACGAGTAAAGTATTGTGCCGTCTAGTACCTGATTGTGTTGTATTTTCCTTGGTGATTCCAATATTAAAATCCAATAGGCAGAAGTGCTCATATTTCTACTCCTGATATATACAACAGATGCTCCTTCCTCCACAGTCCCTACTTTGCAGAAGAGGAAACTTAGTCAGAGAGTGGTTAAGTGACTTGTCTAAGGTCACCCAGTGAATGAGGGGTTGAGATTCAATAGGCCAGATCTATTTTATTAAAAAAAAAAGGGGGGGGGGGCTTTCCTCCATACTTCTCTCCCAATAAACTTTCATTATGTAATTTACCATTCCAATAAAGAAGGCATGTTGAGTATTCAGATGAGATTGCAGATGCCTGTATAACTATTCATGTGAGCTTCACAAAGCTTTCTGTTTTAGCAACATCTGTTACAGCCCAATATGTTTTAAACTGAGGCACTAGTGTGGCATAAAGCTAACTCAAATCTATTTATTGCTGCAATCAAGATGTTGTCATGCTTTGAGAACATTCAAGTTAAAAGGACAGAAGGCAATGTATAATAAAAGAGAAAGACACAGAAAAAAGGACTGAAAACATGATTAAATGTCAGAGAAGAATTCAGAAGTGGTGCTTATAGAACTCCTAAGTGCTCACACATATTCATTAATCACACCATTGAAGGATACTATGAATGGTGAGCATCTATTGCCCATTTATTAGACTCTTTTTAAAAAGAGTAAAGTGCATTTTGCTTGTATTAAGAAATTAGGCAAATAAATTTTCTTGAAATAGAAACATCTTTTCTGTCATTCAGTAGATGTCACATTCCAATGAATCTTTTCTGAGGTCAATAGTTCTCACTTCATCCCAGGTATCTTCTAAGTAGTAAGATCTATTTCCTCATTATCCTTCACACTCAATAAATAACTACCTATATAAAATGCCTGATGTGTGTGAAGCATCCTTATACATGCTATCAACATCTATATCCCATCACCTGCTATAATTTTATAAGGTAGGTAAAATTTTAAACTTCATTTTAGAAACATGATTTGGAGAAAAGGAAACGCTTATACTCTATTGGTGGGAATGTAAATTAGTTCAGCCCTGATGGAGAGCAGCTGAAGATTTCTCAAAGAATGAAGAGTTTAATTACCATTTGACCAGCAATCCTGTTACTGCATATATACCCAAAGGAAAACAAATCATTCTATCAAAAAGACACTTGAACTCAAATGTCCGTCACAGCTATCTGTAATGTTGGACTGAATAAACAAAAACGTGGAATGTGTACACCATGAAATACTATGCAGCCATACAAAAGCACAAATTCATGTCTTTTGCAGCAACATGGATGCAGTTGCAGGCCATTATTCTAAGTGAACTAATGCAGAAACAGAAAACCAAATACCACATGTTCTTGCTTTAGTGGAAGTTAAACATTGGGTACATTTGGACATAAAAATGGAAACGACAGGCACTGAGGAATACAAACGAGAGAGGTATGAAGCAGGGTAGGAGTTGTAAAGCTACCTCTTGAGTACAATGCTCACATCTTGGGTAACAGGTTCAATTGTACCCCAAACCTCATCACTATGCAATATACCTTTGTAACAAACCTGCACATCTACCCCCAGAATCCAAAATAAAAGTGGAAAAAGAAAGGAAAAAGACATGATTCTTTTTAAGCAATTTGCACAAGGTCCCAGAGCAGTGACAGTTCAGTGTCTGGTGCTCAGATCTGTCTCAGTCTAAGTTCTTGTGTTTACATGGCTTCTATCTTATTCCTTCATGCTCAATGGATCTCTATGCCTCTACTTATAGATCCTATAATGGGCAAGGTGGGTATCCTACCAGCTGTGTCACTCAATCGAAAACAAAGAAGCAGAAACCACAGGGGCTACTAGGCCCACTCCTCACATTTGTGGGGCTTAACAGGAATATATACAGAGTCTCTTGGCCCACGGCCCATTCTCCTCTATTCTCACCTAAGTTCAGTCTTGCATGAATATCTATGGCCACCCTAGGCCATAAGTCCAAGCTCTGTTCACATTGTCCCCAAATAAGCAGTACTTGACTACCCTCCTGAGCTATAACTGTGCACACTTTTGTGGAATTCACAGAAGTTGAACTCACGGAAATGATTCATGCAGGTTCTGAAAAATTGGCTTGTGCCACTTGCATAAGAGATTATGGGATCCTGAGAAGCCACAATGTAGAATAGAAGGTTGCATGTGGGCTCTGGGCAGGCAGGTCTCACCTTGGCCCTATGGGGAACTGCACAGCAGGAAGAGGCTCAGAGTGAACCCTCGAAGTCACAGTGATGGATCTTCAAAAGATATGTATTGACTAGATGATTGGCAGAAAAAAGGGACATTGCAGCAAATGAGATCGTTCCAGGAATCAAAGAAAAGAGTCATAATCATAGTTTTTTAAATGATTTTTCCTTTGAGTTGCTAATTATTCACAATCTACAAGGTAACTTCAGCTTACTCTACTTTGAGTCCAACTGAGAACAGCCAGGTTGCAATGCCTCATTAGGAATGTCGTGATTTCTTTTCTGACTGGGTAGACACACATCTCTAGCGTGTTGAACCTGCTTGTTACCACTAGAGCTCTGCCTCTGAAAGCCAAGGAATTGCCCTGTTCTTGCCCCTACTGGCTCTCACTCTGTGGAGGGCAGGAGCTGCTACTGCAGGGATGCAAGGCAAGGAATCACGCATCCTTCCAAGAACCTTGTATCAGATACAGTGCCCATGACACAACTTCTTATCTATGTCTTCTGAATGTCTTAAAGAATTTTCATAAACTTGAATGATACAAGCAATATGAGGTTAGTGGGAAGTCAGAGGTGGTGGACACATAATTGGTGGTTAAATATATCTCAGTTTTCTGTTTTGGTAATACAAATTATCTAAAGTTTAACTCCCTGGGAGGGCTGCTTCTCTTTTTCCCCTTCTCCATCCCAGAATGGCTTGAGGTAGAGGGAAACATCTATTAGTGTTGCGGATGAAGTGAGGAGGAAACCTGCTTTATGCTCATTCCAGGGCTGGTTGCCATTGCAAAGCATAGTTGTTCTAAACCTCAAATGTGCCCCAGTGAGTATTTGATGAGGGCTAGTGGGCAGGAATCTTTTTTGGATGCTGTCTCCACTCACTTTGAATATACTTCTACTTTGTATTTCCTCCACTCTTCCTATTTTTCTTAAGAGTTCTCTCTTTTTAATACATGTGCTTAGTTTGGTCCAATGAAAGGGGAACGGACTGACTCTGATGACCTGGGCTCACTCCTAGCTTTACCACTTCCCAGCTATAGAATATTGGGAGTCTCTGGACTTCCTTGAGACTTAGTTTCTTTCTCTGAAATACAGGGCATAATGTTTGTCCTTTATACAGGATAGATTTAAAGATCAAAAAGCTATAGTTTTTCGTAGGTTAAAGGATCTCTGTAAATCGTAAAGTGCTTGCAGAATGGTGAAATGGAAATACAGTGGGATTAACATTCAGGTGACCCAGCCTTAAATCCAGCCTCTGCCAATGATTGGTTTTAGATTCCTAATATTTAGAATGACTAGATGACTTTGACTTTCCTTAGAGGTCTAATAATCCATGAAATTAAAATTTCAAGTATTCAAAAACAATTTAAATTCAACCTTTGAGTCAGGAAATGAAAACTGATCTCTTTAGATTTCCAGGTTTTAAATATGATAAAATATACATACGCAGCAGGAAATGTTGGAAATAGATGTTTCACTTGAAATGGGCAGCTTTCTTAGAAACAGAAACATACAGGATCCCTAATCATTTAATTCATTTGTTCAATAAACATTTACTGAGCATCTACTAAGGATGTAGGAATGTTTCTGATATAGTTGGGAGACATAAAAATTAATAAGTTTGGGATCCTTTATATCAAGGGATTTCACATTTATTAATGGAGAGAAGCCCAAGAATATCTTCAATAAGTGGGACTTTCAAAATTGCTACCAGTGAGAGTTATTTTTAAAAGTTCCACTGGGATGTAAGAAAGGAAGGAATTTATTTGCTTTGTGGCAGGCTTAACTGTGAATTTCTGGAAGTTTCAATGAGAAGCTGGTCCATCAAGGATGCAGGGAGGAAGAAGAAGGTGACTGTGCAGTAAATACTGAGTCAAACCTCAATGTTCTATAATTTTCTGAGTGTAATTCCCCAAATGTCCTCTGTTTCTTTCTTTTTCTTTGTCTTTTGTTTTTTTAAGATGGAGTTTCACTCTTGTTGCCCGGTTGGAATACAATGGCATGAACTCAGCTTACCGCAACTTCTGCCTCTTGAGTTCAAGCGATTTTCCTGCTTCAGCCTCCCAAGTACCTGGGAGCACAGGCATGCTCCACCACACCCAACTAATCTTTTTTTTTTTTTTTTTTTTTTGTATTTTTTGTATTTTTAATAGAGACAAGGTTTCTCCATGTTAGTCAGGCTGGTCTTGAACTCCTGACCTCAGGTGACCCACCCACCCTCGGCCTCCCAAAGTGTTGGGATTACAGGCATGAGCCACTGCCTCAGGACAACGTCCTGTATTTCTTCGTGAATGTCCACTTAATTCTTTTCTGAAAGCATCTTCTAAGTTTGGGCATTAATATGTCTCTGTTGACATATATAGGACTTTATCTGGATCTTTATATCTTTTTTGCTCTTTTAGAAAAGTTAATATAGAAAGCTCTGTTATGGTCCCAAAGAATCACATGACAGATGCTTCAGGAAGTGTATGGTCTAGTTGGTGAGATAAAAACCAAGATGGTGATTCTTTGGTATATACCAAATGCTGTGCATGCATGATCCCATTTATCTTTCACAGCTGTGTAAGCCAGCCACTGTGATTAGCCCCATCTTCCAGATGAGGAGCCTGAGTCTTAGAAAGGCTAAATAACGTCTACTAAGAATGTAGCTGGTATATGCTGAGTCTATGTCTCAGGGCTATATTTAACAAATACCTAGATAGAGCTTCTTATGTGCTTTACAAATACTAACTCCTTTGTTTAATCTCTCTAACTAGTCTATGAGTAGGTGCTAGTCTTATAACCATTTTATAGTTGAAGAAATTAAGGAACAGAGACTCAGCAACTTGCCTGAGATCACAGGGTTAGTAAGTGGTACACAGCTGGTGTTTGAAGCCAGGCGCTCTGTCTCCCAGTCCATGCTCCTAACCACTCCATGGGCAGCTTCTCAAATCCAGCTAGATTGGGCTTCAAAGCCATACAGTGAATCACTGTACTAAATGGCCTGTATGTGCTATCACCTGAACAGAAACAACTATAACATTGGTGACATCGAGAGAGCTGCTAATTCAACTGTCTGCGTTCAGGTTCTGCCTCTGTGCTCAGCCGGCCTGCCTCTGTAAGGCACCGACACACACTCCTTCCACCACTGACCTGCACTTTGCCATTCTCATCCTGTGGCTTTAATTAAATGTTAACATTCATTTGCCCTTTTCCATTGTGTTAAAGATAACCTTTGCTTCCTGTCGCGTCTAGATAAGCTTCACTCCATGACAGGTACCAAATAGGTTCATCTTGATATAAAGTAAAGAATGGAGACTCTTTGATCCTCTCTGCTGACATATTTTAAAATGCCAGTATGAATATTTGTTTTATACTTACTTCTTTTACGGAATGTCAGGATAATAAATTATTTCTGGATACTGCAGCAGCTAAAAGGTTCAAGTCCAAATTAGTCAGACTAAGTGGCTTTGACCCTTCCTGAGAGTCAAACAGACTTATGCCTGAGACACTTTCATTTCTAATAGTTGAAAATACATTATGGAGAGAGGTGCTGGTTGGGATTCAGAGGGTCACGATTTGCTGATTTGGAGGAAGGGTAAAAACAGGTTTTCTAGGCCTTAACTCACACATTCACTCTATTGGATGGGGGATGGCTTCTTGCTAAAGTGAGAAGGGCACTAGACTGAAAATCAGGCCTAGATTCCAGTCTCACTTTTGTCGCTGATGTATTATGTGAACTGGAACAGGTCTCTTATTTCTCTGAAACCCAGTTGCTTTATTGCTAGATTTCATCAACACTACATAATTGAAGGATGTTATCTGATTTGCTCATCAGAAAAACCTATGAGATGCAGATTTGTATTCACATTTCACAGAAAAGAAAACTGATCCTTAGAGAAGTTAAGCAATATTCCCAAGGTCATAACACAGCTAGTGAAGGAGGTGGAGTCAGAATTCAATCCTGGGCCTATCCAGTTTATAAATCCATGCTCATAATCATTATAGCGCCATTAATTGCTGGACAGTTCTGCATTTTTATGAATGCACTCACTGTCCCTTTAGAGTTGCTGCATGTATCTCCTAAAAATGTTTTTGGCAGATGATCACTGTCTCTGATAGCCCATTACAGTGATGCCATCTCTAATAGCATTTACTTTCCTAGCCGTGGAAAATTAGTTATCCCCCTGGTTAGTCAGGGTGGTTATTGGCTGTATATATAAAATTCTCTTGAATTTTACAAAAGGAAGACAATTATCTGTGTTTCCCAATTTTGGTACTAGGAGAAATGTTATAATTTTATTTTTATAAGTTATGATATATTAGAAGAAGGATATTTTAAAATGTAAGAGAAAACAAGAGTTAAAGATGAGCTTGGAAAAGAAGAAATGGTAGAAGAGATTACTCTTTGAAATGCAACTGGCTGGGCATGGTGGCTCACGCCTGTAATTCCAGCACTTTGGGACGACGAGGCAGGTAGATCATGAGGTCAAGAGATCAAGACCATCCTGGCCAACATGGTGAAACCCCATCTCTACTGAAAATACAAAAATTAGCTGGGCATGGTGGCACACACCTGTAGTCCCAGATACTTGGGAGGCTGAGGCAGGAGAATTGCTTGA
>NW_022436945.1:10815320-10828547 GCF_009761245.1 Sapajus apella
AAAAAAAAAAAAAAGAAAGGCAACTTACAACAACTAAATACACACACAGAGGATCTATGAGAATAAAACATTTCAAAGTATTAATAATATTTTATGTGGACGATGGGATTATAGAATTTCTCATTTCTTTTTTCTTTTTAAGCTTTGTTTGCTAACTTTTCTGTATTACATATGCCTTATTTTTGTGCTAAAAATAAGTAAATACACACACATATGTATATGTCTGCAGCAAGCAAACTATAAACCATCTAGCAGTCTTGGGCTAGCTAACATACCAGACAGCAATTTGCTTATGGTAAATATCTGGACTAAGCTAACTGCCTAGGCCGGTCACATCAAAAAATATATGTCCCTTTGTTAATATCTCTGATGTCATCCATTATTTCCAACCTAATTTTGCATTAGATTATTAGTGTGAGCTTTTCCTAAAGCAATATACCTCTTAAAGGATGACATGACAGGGAGTCTTCAGAGTAAGGGCCTATTTTAATCAGTTAATTATTTCCATATTTTCATTTCTAAAAATTATATTTAGTTTCTTTTTTCTTTTCCTTCCTTCCATCCTCCCTACCCCCGCCTCCCCTCAGCTCCCCTCTCCTCCCCTTTCTTTTTTTCAAGTTCTGGCTCTATTGCCCAGGCTGGAGTGCACTGGCATGAGGTTGGCTCACTGAAAACTCCACCTCCCAGGCTCAAGCAATTCTCCCACCTCAACCTCCCAAATAGCTGAGACTATAGTGTACAACACCATGGCCAGCTAATTTTTTTATTTTTTGTAGATATGGAGTTTTGCCATGTTGCCCAGGCTGGTCTCTGACTCGTGAGCTCAATTGATCTGCCGGCCTCAGCCTCCCAAATGGCTGAGATTACAGGTGTTAGCCACTGCACCTGGCCTATATTTACTTTCTAGTCATTGAACTAGATCAAGTTTTTTTTTTTTTTTTTTAAACACAATGAATGAAATGCATTCTCCTTTGTTTATGCCAATTTTGTCCTCCATTCCATATTTCTAGACTTCCTGTATTAATTTCTGACTATCCCACAGTTTCCTAATTGGTCATATTCTTTCTCATGATTCAGCAGCATAAGCACAATGTCACCAGTCTACTCTTTCTAAGATACATCAAATGGGTCAATGCAGTCTTTGAGAACATATGGTAATTTCCCCAGTATCTATAGATCCGCTCCAAAATAGAAGCCAAAACAGTCTCCTCATAATCTGGTCCTCTAAGTTTGGTATCAAATCACATTTCCTTGGCCTTCTAACACATATCAGCCACCCCTGCCTTTCTGCCATATGGTCATACTTTGCTCAGCTTCTGGTGTTCTGCTTTGATTATTACTTTTCCTGGTCATTGACTGTCTTTTTTCCCCTTCTGCTTATTTTCTTTCTAGTGGTATCTCTTCCTAAAGCCTTCTGCAATTACCATGCCCATTTAAATTACTCTTTTTCATCAGCCTTTAGTAATTAAACTCTTTTGTATTGGTCCATTTCCATACAGCTATAAAGAACTACTTATGATTGGGTAATTTATAAAGGAAAGAGGTTTAATGGACTCACAGTTCAGCACAGCTCTGGAGGCCTCAGGAAACTTACAATCATGGTAGAAGGCAAAGGGGAAACAAGGCACCTTCTTCACAAGGCAGCAGGAAGGACAAGAGCAAGCAGGGGAAATGACAGACACTTATAAAACTATCAGATCTTATGAGAACTCACTCACTCACTATAAAGAGAACAGCATGAGGGAAACCATCCCCATGATCCAATTACCACCACCTTGCCTCATCTTTGACACTCAGGATTATGGGGATTATGAAGATTACAATTCAAGATAAGATTTTAGGTGGGAACACAGCCAAACCATATCATCTTTGCTAAATATTTTTTAATTAGCCTGTAACAATTGTATATATTTATAGAATACATAGTGATGTTTCTGTACATACAATGTATAGTGATCAGATCACAGTAATTAACATATCCATCATCTTAAAATATTTATCATTCTTTTGTGTTGGGAACACTCAGTATCCTTCTATTTGAAGCTTATATATATTAACTATATTCATCCTATAGTTCTATAAAACACTAGAACTTATTCCTCCTATATAGCTGTAATTTCGTATCCTTTAGCAAATCTCTCACTATCCCTCTTTCCCCCACACCCTTCCCAGTCTCTACAGTCCTCTGTTCTACATTTTATTCTGGGAGATCAACTTCTGCATATGAATGAGAGCTTTCTGTTCCTGATTTATTTCACTTAACATGATGTCCTCCAGTTCCATATTGATATTTTGTCATTTAGTAAGATTTCTTTTACTATTCTCTATGTCATATCTGTCTGTCTGTCTGTCTATCTATCTATCTATCTATCTATCTATCTATCTATCTATCTATCTTCTATCATATCTGTAAGCTGTGGCTCCCCAACATGGCTGCTAGTTGTAGAAAGGTAGGACTGTAATCTCCATATTGTACTTTCTTTTCATTCCTATCAGTGTCTTGTTCAGGGTTGAGAATATAGTAGATAGCTGATAAAATTTTGCTAAATCATATTAGGTTCGTGATAACTGAGTTTAATCCTCCACCAAATAAATAAGATTTTGTCATTTGTAAATCGAATGTTAAGTATAAAGATCATTTATTAATAAAACTTCAATAATTATTCATTTATTTTATCCATTTTTGTCTATAAACAGAGCATTGTTCATGCTCAAATGTTTGACTAGTTGAAATAAGCTCTTCCTCTGACAACTTTCTGTCAAATAGTTATTTAAAACTCTCGAGTGTATTGCTCTAGGAGAATGACACATGGTGATTTAACATGGGATGATGCCTAAACAATGGGTGACAGAGAGTTATTAACAGGAAGCAGCTATATCACAGGGTCCTCAAAGACTCCTAAATAATAGAAAAGTTATCTTTACTCAGCTAGCTGCCTGATAAAGACTGTTGCCTCTTTAAGAATTGTTGCCTCTTTTATTTTACTGCCTTTGTTTTTCTTTTACTCTACTTCGCTGCTGTGGTTATTAAACTGACAACGCAATTATGGAAGAAAGGGCTGTGTTTTAGAACTGAGTGTTTGGATCTGCATTCTCCCTTAGTGAGAGCGTCTAACATCAAATTAGCCTAGAGGAATAGCATGCCGATTAAAAATAAGCTTTCAGTTCCATTGAAAGGTAGAAGTCTATTATTTGCCTAGATCCAGGCACAGAAAAAAAGATGCTCTATATAAAATAATTACCAGTTATTTTCTGATTTCCATTGTCCTTTTAAAGTCAAATTATTTTAAAAATCTTACAGCAGAAAATGGCTAGAAGTAGGTCTTATCTAATAACATAGGTGAATAAACAAAAAATCAATTTGATAATTATTGCCCAATAATGCATCTTATGTACCAAACTTTATATTACTATAAAGTTTTATTTTAGTATTCCTTCCAAGTATCCACCAAAAGAGATATACTTTTCCCTCCTTCCACCTTCAGCCCATGAAAACAGATCCTATTTTCTCAAATTATTTCTTAATTTTTTAATGATTAAATTGCAAATATGTAAAGGCTTAAAGAGATCTCATGAGAGTTATGAACAGAATCCACCACATGCAAAATGAAAAAAAATTAAAATTTATCAATGGAGAATTATCAACATGGAATGATGATGCCTGCTTACATATTTTTTAGAAATTTTAAAAATTAATTGAATTTTATGCTTGAAAAATAAGGATTTGTAAGCAACATTAGGCAAAAGTGAAATTTAGCCTAGATTTAGAATCAGAGAAACTGAATTTGATTTCTAGTGACATAATCTCTTACCATGTGACAGGTTGGTCATGTGATACCTTTTTCCAACTCTTAATGGGGATGTCATTTGTACTAATTATTCTTACTTATTACTTACTTACTTACTTATTTGTAATGTCATTAATTATTACTTATTTCACCAGGTGATCTTTCAGAATAAGACTGTGAAAGTAGTTAATACCCATAAAGTGCTCTAGAAATGTAAGTTATTATTTCTCTCATATCTATTGATATATAAACAGTGCATTTTAAAGTTTTATGTATATGGAATAATTATACCCTATGAGAGGGGTTCCCAACCCCCTGAGTCACAGACCTGTACCAGTCTGTGTCCTCTTAGGAACTGGACTGCATAGCAGGAGGTGAGTGAGCATTACTGCCTGAGCTCTACCTCCTGGCAGATCAGCTGAGGCATCAGGGTCTCATAAAAGTGTGAACCCTATTGTGAACTGCACATGTGAGGGATCCAGGTTGCATGCTCCTTATGAGAATGCCTGATGATTGATGATCTCTGAGGTGGAACAATCTCATTCCAAAACCATCCCTCCACCTTCACGCAGGGGAAAAATTGTCTTCCAGGAGACCAATTGGACCCTGGTGCCAAAAAGGTTGGGAATTGCTGCCCTATGACATCTAAGAAAGCAAAGTTGTTTAGAAAGAAAACATAGTAGTCTATACTGGGCACTCACTATATGCTAGGCATTGTGCAGGCAATATTTAAGTTCATCTTTAAAATAATCCTCTGAGTTAGGAATACCTTTATATTCAACTTACAGATGAAGAAATATAAGCCCAAAGAGGTTAAAAGCTTGCCCAAATCAGGGCATAAATAGTAGAGTCAGCCTCATCCTAGATTTTCTCCAAATACTGTGCCCTTCCACAGAACATTGCATTGGAGATCTTTTCTTCCACCACGGGATTTATAAAAGCAAGAGTCCACTCCAGGGAGGAGCTCACACCCACGATGATAAAGACGTGAAGGAGACTTGCCCATCAACAAAGAAGGCGCAAGATGCTTCCTTCTCGGATGGCCCTGGCAGCATGCCTGTTCCATAAATTGCCTCCATGAGGCTTCTGCTACTTCATCCCCTTATTAAGGTCTGTCTGTGGTTACTCCACCTCTTTCCTTCTAATCTCTCAGATAAAAGAGCAAATGAGCAGATGAAATATACAGTCTGAAGGCTGAGTTTGAAAGAAACTGCACTACGGGAATAGGGTAAAGGAATTAATATTTTCTAAGTCACTATCCTGTCTTTGCTTCTAAGTTGTCTTAATCCATTAATAACAGTTTCCTAGATCTGTATTATTATTACCACTTTTCACAGATTTACACTCAAAAAGATCTAGTAATTTCTCACGGAACCTGGTTTGATTCAAATTGTTTCCAAAGTCTCCCTCTGTCTTATGACATTAGAATGCAAAACAGGCAACGAGGTGCAGCATAAGCCATTCATTACAAGAGGGCTATCTCAGTCCCCAAAGGATAAAAATTGTTTCATGGTTGTCTTCGTATGTTTGGGTTGCTACAACGAATACCATAAACTAGGTAACTTCTAAACAACAGGAATATATTTCACGGAATATTAGAAGCTAGGAAGTCCAAGATAAAGGCACTGGCAGATACAGCATCCAGTGAGGACCCATTTTCTCACAAACAGCACCTTCTTGCCATATCCTCACATAATTGGAGGGCTGAGGGTCTCTTTAAAAAGGACTATTTTATAAAATCACTATTCCCATTCATGAGGACTCCATCCTTATGACCTAACCATCTCCTAAATTCCTGACCGCTGAATAGCATCACCTTGGGTTAGGATTTCAAAATATACATTTTGGGGGAACATATTCAGACCACTGCAATGTCTAAAAATCTTTCTCTTGCTATGTGTAAGGCATAGATATGCAAATAACACAAAAATATACAGTATATATTGATTATTAAATTTCATTGGAGAAGAACACAGGCATAAGGAGAGAAATAGTAACTAAACTCTACTAAACTTGCAGGGATTTGTAGCTCTCATCAAGGTCAGAAGCAGGTCATGCTGTTTCTCAGCTGTGTCAGCCATGGGAGATATCACATATTTTAGAACACATGAGGCAAAGTTGGGCACTTCTCAAAACCTGGTGAAATTCCATCCAAGCCAATCAAAGTCTAGAAGAATCAGCATTATTTCTTTCTTTATTCGAGACAGAATCTCACTCTTGCCCAGCCTGGAGTGCAGTGGCACGATCTTGGCTCACTGTAATCTCCACTTCCCACATTCAAGTGATTCTCCTGCCTCAGTCTCCCAAGTAGCTAGGATTACAGACGCGCACCACCACACCTGGATAATTTTTGTATTTTTAGTAGAAACAGGGTTTCATCATGTTGTCCAGGCTGGTCTCAAACTCCTGACCTCAGGTGATCTATCCACCTCGGGCTCCCAGAGTGCAGGGATTACAGGCATGAGCCACTGTGTCCGGCCCAACGCACTATTTCTAAACCATCAGTTAAAGAAACACAGAAATGGTTGACCCATATATGGGCAAACCAAGCTTTTGCTGTGCTCCTCTCTCCACACACAACATTCTACCATCACATTACAACCTGCCTTTCATTCTTTCGTCCATCTCCCAGGACGGAGTGTCCTAGATTCATGCCTCCAAAAAATACTTGACTTCTCCACCTTCCATTATACTTTTGTCTCCTGGAATGTCCAATGTCTGCACAGAGTGTCATACAGCCCAGGCACTGCATTTACAAAGACCTGGATTTGAATTCTGACTCTGCAATAAATGATTGGGTACGATTGATATATCCTCTTCTTATGATATATCCTTTCCTTTTCCAGTTGTGAAATGGGACTACTGATGTCTACCTTTTGAGACAGTCATGAAGAGAGAATATAGAAACCACTTAGCACTGTGTTTGGCCAGCAGTGTTTATTTGATGTTAGTATACCAGGAATTTTATCAACTAAGTTATTCTCTTCTTAGATCTGGAACCATGCATATGTATGTTATGTATCAAACAGTACATATATGTGAGCCATGAAAAATCACAAACCAGCAGGGCACAGTGGCTCACATCTGTAATGCCAGCACTTTGGGAGGCGGAGGCAGGCAGATCACAAGGTCAGGAATTCGAGACAATCCTGGCCAAAATGGTGAAAGCTTGTCTCAACTAAAAACACACACACACACAAAAATTAGCCTGGCATGGTGGCGAGTGCCTGTAGTCCCATCTACTAGAAGGCTGAGGCATGAGAATCGCTTGAACCCAGGAGTTAGAAGTTGCAGTAAGCCAAGATTGGGCCAATGCACTGGGTGACATAATGAGACTCCATCTCAAAAAGAAAAAAAAATCACAAACCGTAACTCAGATGGCATCTCCTTCAGGAAAGCCACGTCTATATCCTTGCCTCCTCTCATCTAACTCTGAGCTGACACATATTTCTTTTGTTGTGTTCTTTATGCTATAAATGATTCCTTTACTCTTCTCTCTTTCATTAGGCTGACTTCCTTATGGACAAGAATTCTGCCTTATGCAATTTCTTATTTTCACTACCTGGAATAAAGGTTTTTCATAATTTACTGTTAAATGATGGATGTTGGCGATGTGTTTCCACTATTTGATTACCTATGTTGCATGGATGTAGCTTATCTTTTCATCTTTGTCAGGAATACTTTTATCCCCATATCTTAAAGCTGAGACAAAAATTCATACCCTTGAATACAATCTTATTTATGCTGATTTTAAAACTTGACTATATGGTAAATATCTTAATACAGAGAGAGGTATATATGAAATTTATCTTAAAACATAGAAACCTACATATGTTTACACTTCTTTCTTATTTCATGTTTTCTCACTTGTCATCAGCCTGTTTAACATACCATGCATAATTCCAGGGAAAGATATGCAGGTGGTAATTTCTTTCTATCCTTTCCTGGGCTTCGCAGCTAATTTTAGCAAATGCATTGGGCAGACTTTTTGTAGAGATTCACAGTATTTATTTTATAATTTTTCATTATGAGTTTCAAGAGCACAAACACCCAAAAATCAGGAAGAAGAATGTGTACTGATATCAAACGTGCAGTGTTCACTAGCAGCCCTTATCTAATGAATCGTAATAGTGCTTAATCCTATGGGTACATATTGACAGCCAGTTTATCTAATTACTCACATTCACAAATTAATTGGAGTCATAACACAATATATTATCTTCACTCTGACATGTTTTTGGAGGTCTTCAGGGAGACCATATTTTTTGAAACAACTGAACAGCTTGGAGTAGTTTAAAAGGATCTGATTTATAAGCATGGCTTAGGAGGAATCTTCATTCCCTTGGTGTACTTTTTTTTTCAGTTAATTAAGATACTTCAATTAGAAAGCGGTGGATATTTGTTGGAATGATAATGTGAACCTTTTCATGGTAAGCTCAATAGCCAATGTTACAATCTACATTTCTTTGAGATTGAACTAAATGACATATTCATCAATTCAAGCAAATGCGTGTTCTTTTCTTAGTAACACTTTCTTCTCCTTTATCCTTTGAAACTCCACGCAAACATCACTTTCTAAGAAGTCTTTCTGGACTCCTTCCACATGTGGTGAGGTTGGAAGCTTCAGCTGGAACTCTGTGCATGCTGGGCACATTACAGCATTTCACTGTGATGTTTTCTCTCTTCTGCTGTTAAGCAACAGATCAAGGCCTGTGGCCTGGCACATTCTACAAATTAGGTGCTAGGTCAGGGACAACGGATAAAAATCAGAATAAAAAAGGGACCTTTCCTTGAGGAATCATATTTTAGTAAGAAATACAAAAAGGTAAGCTAGTAATTTAAATTCAAGGTTAAGGTCTATGGTCAATATATTTTTGTTTTTTGTTTGGTTATTTGGAGACAGGGTCTTGCTTTGTCCCCCAGGCTGGAGAATAGTGCGTCCATCATGGCTCACTGCAGCCTCAACCTGCCAGCCCAAGCAATCCTTGTACCTCAGCCTCCCAAGTTGCAGGGACCACAGGAATGTGCTACCACACTCACTATTTTTCTTTTTTAGACATGGAGTCTTGCTATGTTGCCCAGGCTGGTCTTGAGCTCCTGGAATCAAGCAATCCTCCAGCCTCAGCCTCCCAAAATGTTGGGATTACAGGTGTGACCCACCACACCCAGCCCATGATATTTTCACAGTTCAACGAATGCAAAGGCTGGCTGAGAAAGTACTTTGCATCAGTGCAGGTTTTTACAAGGATGATGTTTTCAGGTAATTGGTTTGTTTGCTGTGAGAGACAACTCCATGGATATTTTAGATGTGCTATTATTAAATTAAGTATTTAAACAGTTCGCTTAATAGCAAGGACCTTAGCAGCTAGTACCTTTATATTCTAATATATCCTGTGTACATTGCCATTTGCTTTCACTAGATGTAATTTTTAAAATGTAGCTTAATTCAATATTTCCTAAACACTAAGTGTGTTAATTGCTGTTAATGACATGAGGCTGAGTAAATCTGTCATCTTGGGAACTTATTTTGAGTTCGACCTTGTCTACATAATAGACACTATGCTAACATTTATCCTAGGCCTGATTATTTAATTCCTGTGAACACACACTGGGAGGAAGGCATTATCATTTCTATTTCAGAGATTAGAAAACTGATAATCAGACTAGTTAAATAACTTGTTCAATGCCACACAGCTGAGAAGGGGAAGAAGCAGAAAAGAGATCCTTTTACCCAAGCCTTGCTTCCTGTTAAACTAGCATATGGTTTCCCAAAGGAGTCACCATACTATCTAGTGGCGGAGGATAAGACACGTATCCAAGTGGCCCCATTAGGAAGACTGTCCTAAGCCCTGCATAAACCAAGGAAATTGACATTTAAGAGAGAAAAATACATAAAGGCTTCGTGAAGAAGTTTGCAAGACAGTGGCAAGGATTCCCCAAAGACATTGTAAAAGGGAGATAGGAACATCTAACATAATATACAGTATCTGTACTTCTGGTAAACTTCATACTGAAAAATTAGTAATACCTACTGTACTTTGAATACCTATTGTGAATTTCAATTACAATCAATTGTTCACCAAATGACTACTGTGCATCTGCCAGTGAGTGAAGCTGCATTATTTTATCACTTTTCATTACGAGCTGTGAAGTAGATGCTATATGAGGAAACTGAGGTAAAGGATTTAAGTAACTTGTTCAAGTCTCACAGCTAAATAAACTGCAGAGCTAGCATTCAAAGCCTGAGCTCTTAGCCCTGTATTACTTGACCTGCTGGTCATACTGGGAAAGTGCTTATCTCTGTGTCAGTCCTGTAATAAGTACTGAATAATAAGAGTTGCTTCCATTTATAGCACATTATCATAATCAAAGACACAAAAGCAAGACTATATACAACAATCTCAAAGAAGTCTATGTGGTCCCTTTTGGTGAGGGATTGGTGTTTGGAGGAGACATATGGGCAAAGGCAAGTTGAGAGCACAAAAGAAGAATTTTCAAGATCAGAAGGCATTTGACCTTGATTTGAGAAACAATTATGACACAACAATGGTGTTATTATAGCAGGTCAGTAACCTATAGAAACCAACTTATAAAGTGCACATTTAAAATGCACCTTTGGAAGTGAGAGATTATTGACCTAGACTGGGAAAATGATTGAGTATGAGCTGCAGGGGCGAAGGAACATTAAAAGATAAGTTTTGGGGAACTGAGCTTAGGTGGATGAGTGGGATATGGTGGTGGACTAAAATACAGGGCAAAGAACAATAAAAACAGCCTTAGTTTGGGGCTGGGTCATAGGCACGAAAGGAATTAATGGGAGGAAAATGACAACCCTATTTGGGGAAACTTTGATTTATAGAGCCAATGTGGTGTACACCTAATGATGTTCAGCAGGTTGTTAGAAATGTGTGTGACTTAGTATAGCCCATGAGAAAAAAAGACAGGGTTAATGATACAGATTTCAAAATGATCCAGAACTGTACAATATTGGTCACCAAATTATTACTCATCGTATCCAAAGTAGCTTTTGGTCACTATCCCTCTGTATAGTTTTAGTTTTTTGGGTGGTGGAGGCAGAGACAGAGTTTTACTCTTGTTGCCCAGGTTCAAGTGCAAAGGCATGATCTCAGCTCCCTGCAACCTCTGCCTCCTTGGTTCAAGTGATTCTCCTGCCTAAGCCTCCTGAGTAGCTGGGATTATAGGCATCCACCACCACGACTGGCTAATTTTGTATTTTTAATAGAGACAGGGTTTCACCATGTTGGCCAAGCTGGTCTCAAACTCCTGACCTCAGGTGATCCACCCGCCTCAGTCCCCCAAAGTGCTGGGATTACAGGTGTGAGCCACTGCGCTCAGCCTGTATAGTTTTATTTATATTTGGTGTGCTTTATAGTACCTGAAATTATGTGTGCCATATATACCTACCTTTATTTTTTATTATCAGTATTCTTCATTTCATTATTATAAGGAATCTGACATTTTCATCACTGTGTTTATAGATTCTAGATAACGCTTGGCATATAGAAGGCATTCAATGCATACATTTCATATGAATGAATTACTATACCAATCAATGGGTCTCAGTTTTTATATCCATAATGTAAAACACACATTCCTTATCACTAATAGGCTATTGATACTGCTAAGATCGTGATGAAACCTATGAACTATCTGCTCAGAAAAAGGCACACATACTGCAATTTGTCATACTGTATATGTATAGAGGATTCACAGACATCTCAAGGCCCACAGATTCATCTAGAATTAGAGATACAAAGCTGTGGGCTCATCCCACGTTTCCCTCACTGTGAACCTTGAAGGAAACCTAAACCTAGGGTTTTGGATAATTTATTTTAAAACCGATCTCAGAATATCTTAGTAAAAGCAGTGTCATATGTATGTGTGGGAGTATTAACTCTAGTCTCTACCCTAAAGCATGTAGGTGTTCGATGTACCCAAATCAGGAGTTCAAATTCAAGAGATGATTATTGCAAACCTTGACAATATTTTTAGGACTTCTAGAAATATTATACATTGATAAATTTAATCAGTTTACAATGTTGATAAATTTAATTATAAATTGATAAAATTCATTGGTTATCAAAACTGTAATTGGCTTAAAAGACCACAAAGGCAAGTACTGCTTTCATGAACAAAACATGCAACCCAGCAAGCCCAGCAGCCTGGCGGCCTGGAAACAAGCTCTGTGGCTAGGAATCCAGTGGGTCCATGTATGGAAGATCTCTGAAACTGAGTTACCTGAAAGGTCAGCTGAGCCTGCTGTTGGAACACATTCTGTCTACCACAGGGGTAAACCCGTCCTGCAAGGTGCTCCTCAGAAAGCCTATAACAACAGAGACTAGAGACCCCACTGATTTCATAGACAGAATGACTCAATATGCATATTTGTTTGGGTGTGTGTGTTTGCTAAATAATGGGTGGACTTATTTGGTCTGAGATTTGCTTTCTTTATAACATAAAGAGAAGAAGACTTGGTTAATTATATGACTTACTGAATCATCCAGGTTTTATGTCATATAAAACCCAAGAGCAAAGTAAGATAACAAATAGCCTTCACCATTCACTAATGGTTAAAGCTTACCAATCCTTGCCGATGATACATTCTCTAGTTAACCTACGTTCATTTGCAACTGGTTGAGAGAAGGATGGGGGCATGATTAAATTATAAGTATCAGGAGACCTCAGAAAAATGGGAGGAGAGACGAAAAAGTCCCACAACATAGATAAAACAGCAGGAAGGTGTTTAGTGGAGTTAACAAATGCTTCACACTTTGAAAATTGTGAGCACAAACGGAAAAACTTCGGTTTTAAAATTAGAGGTAAAATAAATCATTTTTAAGAAAAAAAATTAATAGAATGGCAGTGGAGTAGAAATTTCCAGAAAAAAGAAATGATTAAGAACTTACTGAGTTATTCTGTATAAAATACCATGCCAGGTTTTGTTAGGAAAACGCAATATATAATACAGATTTTCTGAATTGTAACAATATTTGAATTGGGGATTTCTTAACTGGAAAAGATGTTATGAAAAAATAGTGTCCAAGAGTAACGAAACACAAAGAAGTTATTATTTCTTTGGTTGCCCATTCGCTTATTCTATATCACTATTATTCTGTTCTAATTTATTTACTTTATCCAGTTTATTCCACCTTCTTTTGATAAAATAGTACCAGGTTCTCTCTTTAGGTAATACTCCATTTTCATTATGTGGTTAATATAGTGACTATGTGATACACACCACCAAATCTAACCATGGGCACAGATTGGGTTGAGACAATTGATACAATGCTTCAGTGATAATAATTGATTCAGAGATGAGCCTATGGCTAAATTCGGGGCAATGAGAATGAGGTTCAGGAATTCTATTAGATACCTAAGGAACAGAGGTTTTTTTTTTTTTTTTTTTTTTTTTTTTTTT
>NW_022436945.1:10828647-10866770 GCF_009761245.1 Sapajus apella
TTTTTTTTTTTTTTTTTTTTTTTTTTTTTTTTTTTTTTTTTACCATGGATAGGAGGAATTTAAGTTCAAAACTAAAGTTTTTTGCACTACCTGAGGCTGAGCCTAGAATTTCCAGATGTTCTCAATCTGAAAACCAGAATCAAAGAAGAGGGGCAAAAGGAATCAGGTGACATTATTTTAGCTGCTGAATTAAGCCTCACCCGAAGCTTCACTTTTAGTTTCTAAAAGTTTAGAAATGTTTTTAAACTTTTCAGCTATATAAGTTAATATATCCTTATTGTTATATAAACCAGTTTGATTTTAATTTTCTTATTAGTATTTTTTTTTTAAAGCCTTAATGAAGAAATGTCTTTAAGAGCTTCTGGAAAAACCAAGATAGTATTGAAAGTTTATGAAGGCAACCAATGGGCTAAATTTAGAAAAATAGGTTGGAACCAGCAATAAAGGGCCCCCCAAGCCTCCAAGGTATTTAAATTAGCTACAGATTGGGCTTTTAAATAATAATTAATCATTCATTCCTCTGTGCTGTAAACACCTGCTCCTTAGGCCTTCATTGGTTACTGATGTTGCCCAGTCCTAGATTAGAGCTCATTGTTTAAATGTTTCTTTTACCCACTAGATTGAATAAAAACTCCCCAGTTTTTTTGAGGACAGAGGCTATTTCTTACTCAAACTACTAACCTCACGTGTCCTAGCATAAAACCTATTACACAGTAAGTAGTTGTAGCAGGGAGGAATGAGGTAAGAGGATGTATCATTCCGTTTTCATACTGCGATAGAGAACTGCCTGAGACTGAGCAATTTATAAAGGAAAGAGGTTTAGTTGACTCACAGCATGCCTGGGAGGCCTCAGGAAACTTCCAGTCATGGTGGAAGATGAAGAGGAAGCAAAGCGCCTTCACAATGTGTCAGGAGGGAGAAGTGCCTAGCAAAGGGGGAAGTGCCCCTTATATAACCGTCAGATCTCGTGAGAACTCACTATCCTCACTATCGTGAGAATGGCACAGGGGAACCGCCCCGTGATCCAAATACCTCCACCTGGTCTCTTCCTTGACATGTGGAGATTATAGGGATTGTAATTCAAAATGATATTTAGGTGGGGACACAAAGCCTATATCGGAGCATCATTTTGGCAAATGCACCCTGGCAGCAGTGGATTAAAAGACTGAAATGAAATAACGAGGAACGAGAAGAGAAGCTAATTAGGTATGCATTTGAGCATTCCGGAGAGAATAGAAAAGGGCTCAGAGAAATAACTCAAGAAAATGTTAAAATCTAAATTCAAGCAGCCCCATGAATGAAATGGACATGGTCATAGCAATAAGTTATTATACAGTGATTCTTTTTCCTGTTCTCTTTTATTCATGTAAAGTTCTTAAAACTGTTGCCCATAGTAACATTCAGTGGAAAGCTGAACAGCATTTGGACACACCTATCCGATCAAACATTGATGAAAAAGCCGGTATCTTTCTTTTTTCTAGAGTCGATTGTAAATATAGATGGGATTGGGTTTCTTAGAGCAATCAAAGTGACTGACATTGAGTTGCAGTATTAACAATGTCCTTTTCTTCCCCTAAATACAAGCAAATTTGAAATTAAAAATAGCATAACCCCAAAGAGATAAATGTTTAAAACCTGTCAAATATTTTCCAGTTTTTGTTGTATTTTAGAGGGTTGATCTCACACCTTCTCCCATGATAGCATGATGTTGGGTAAAAAGAGGAATGATCAATCGAAGGAAGCACTGGTCTTAAAGAAGCTTTAATGCATTTGAGTAAGAGATATTACTTTCTAGAGTAAACTTTAGAAATAGGTCCAGTATCCATTGTCACAGCTGATTAAGAAAATTTTCTAAAGAATCAGTCTTAAAAGGCAGCACACACCTCATCTCATTTATAAAATTCTTTTCAATTTTATAAATTTTAAGGCAATATCTCATTACTTCAGAAAACTTGGAAAACACAGAGAAAAAAGCACAAACTGTGATTACTCATGATGTAATCTCTTAATGTAACTACTGTTAACACATTTTTTAACTTTTTTCTTTTGAATATTATTTATATGAACACCACTATGTAAACATTTTTACACTCTGTGTCTTTGCTTGGAGAAGGCTTCCCTGGCTTTCAATTCGTTATTTCTTCTCTTCCCTGTCTTCGCTATTCTTTTTCCCTAGTATGTTAGTTTTTGCTTTATAGAACTTAACACAATTTTTATCAGTGGTTATATATTTTTTATGCCAGTTTTCCACATGAGGGCAGAATCACAGTTGTTTTTTCAATATTGCCTACCCAACAGGAGGCAAGTGGCTGGCACATAACATATGCTGAAGGTAAACAAAGTTTTCAGGCACTGTGGTGCAGTGGTTCAAGGCAGCAGGCTCTGCAGCTAAGCGTCCTGGGTTTGAACTCTCTGTGAAAGGCAGAATACTACCCTCCCAAAGATGTCCACATCCTGATTCTCAGAGCCTCTAAATATGTTACCTTACATAATAAAAATAACTTTGCGAGCATGACTAAATTAACTATCTCAAGATGAGGAAATCATCTTAGGGTATCTGAGGGGTCCAGAGAAATCACGGGGGTCCTTATTAGTGGGAGGCAAGTGGGGCAGGGTTAGAAAAAGGCAATGTAATCATGGAAGCAGAGAGAGAGAGAGAGAGAGAGAGAGAGAGAGAGAGAGAGAGAGAGAGGGAGAGATAGATACTAGAAGGGCTATCCTGCTGACTTTGAAGATGGAGGATAAAGCCACAAGCCAAGGAATACAGGTGGACTCTAAGAATCTGGAACAGACAAGGACAAAGATTCTACCCTAGATCCTCCATAAGAAACCAACCCTGCTAACTTATTTTAGACTTCTGACCTCCAGAACTACAACAGAATACATCTGTGTTGTTTTAAGGCACTATGCATGTGGTCATTTGTTCCAGCAGCAGTAGGAAACTAATATGCCTGCTTTGCATATGAACGGTCTCAGCACTTCAATCATTCTCTCTGTGCACCAGTTTCTTCATCTGTAAAACAAAGAACAAAGCGGCACCTGCCTCACAGCAGAGTTTAAGTCCATAAATACGTGCAAAGCATGGAGAACAGTGCTTGGTACCTTCCATATTGTCAATAAATATTGTTTTTAAAATTATATATTGTCAAACTCAAATGAAAGGACAGCCAGTTACTCCTTGCTAATTCTTTAATTTCCCAATGCAATTTATCAGTGTTAAATTTCTCAATCTTTATTGCTTAGTTGGTGAATAGGGTATGTGTGTGTGTCTTTCTTGGTATCGGTTTTTAATTTTAATATGACTGTTTAGTTAGTTCATCTGCTGGGAGGAGGAAAAGCCTTTAGTCATCTTTATTCTCTGGTTCACCGTTAGCTGCCCACTCCTTGCCCACACTGGAGATCACAGTTGACCCTATAAAAGCTCCTAAGGCCACCTACTTATCAGCCAGGGAATCTTCTCTAGTCAACCTCACATTCCTTGCATTTGGGAGGAAGAAGAAGGTGATTGCTTTTATCAGCCTACATCTGGATTCCCTCTTTCTGTCTGTCTTGCTTTTCAGTTACCTCACCCTCACTTTTAAGAATCTGCCCAGCCATTCAAGATGATGCTTTGTGTTGTCCTTGTCTCCATCATTTTGGGCTGCGGTAGCAAAAATATCACAGACTAGGCAGTTTAAACCACAGAAATTTCTTTCTCACAGTTCTGAAGACTGGGAATCCCAAGGTCAAGATGCTGGCAAATGCCAAGTCTGGCGAGGGCCTGCTTCCCGGCTTGTAGACAGCTATCTTCTTGCAGAGAGGAAGAGAGAGCAATCCTGTGTCTCCTCTTTTTAAAATAAGGGCATCAATCCCATCATGAGGGCCCCACCCTCATAACCCAATCTAAGCCAAATTACCTCCCAAAGCATCATCTCCCAATGCCATTACATTGGAGACTAGAGCTTCACCCTACAAGGTTGGGTTGGATATAAACATTCCACCCATAACAGTCCCTTTCACTCTACAGATAACCCCCTATCAATTTTTCAATTTTTTAAAAAATAATATAGAGTCTCCCTCTCTCTTCCAGGCTGGAGTGCAATGGTACCATCTCAGCTCATTTCAATCTCCACCTCCTGGGTTCAAGTGATCTCCTGCCTCAGACTCCCAAGGGATTATAGGCATTATAGGCACGCACCACCATGCCTGGCTAGCTTTGGAATTTTTAGTAGAGAAAAGGTTTTGCCATGTTGGCCAGGCTGCTCTCAAACTTCTAACCTCAAATGATCCACCCTCTTTGGCCTCCCAAAGTGCTGGGATTATAGGCATGAGCCACAACACCCAGCCCCAATTTTTCAACTTTACAATGGTGGAAAGCCATCACAATTTTGAGGTAATATACAATATTCAATAAATTACATGAGCTATTAAACACCTCATTATAAAATAAACTTTGTGTTACATAATCTTGCTTTACTCTGGGCTACCGTGAGTGTTCTGAGCATGTTTAAGGTAAGTCAGGTTAAGCTAGGATATGTGGTAGGTGAAGTACATTAAATGTATTTCTGACTTAATGATATTTTCAATTTACAATGGGTTTATTGGGGCATAATCCTATTGTATATTGAAGAACATTTGTATTTAACACCTCCAGAGGTTACTGATGCCCTGATCCTTTATCCACCTGAGGTCTTCAGGTTCTCATATTAGTGTCCTTATTTTCACTTTTACTGAGACAGTAGTCCTCAGGCCTGTATAATAAAATGATAAAATGGAAGAGCCTTTCAATCTAAATTTTGTTAAACTCAGGGGGTTAGAGGTGTCTCATGTTTGAATTTGGGGTCTGCAACTCTTTAATCCATAGGGAAAATGATGATACACCCCATGTTACCTAAGACAATCCCAATTTATAACTATTGATCCAGTATAATTAGTGGCATTCCCTGTTACTCTTAAAAGTGTCCTGGTTTGTATAATAAATTCTGTAATCACTGGATCTTGGATGTTGAATGAGTCCTTTTATTCCTCATCTGTAAAATACAATGATGACATCCTCTCATAGGATGTTTGGTGCAGTAACATGAGCAATAATCATAGTGCATAGCAGATGCTTGCTGTAGGTTAGATTCATGCCTTTAAATAATGACTGAGCTCCCTAAAACCAAGAAGAAAAATACAGTCAGACTAGGGAAACTGATTAATTTGATTTAGAATAAAGTATTTAAAAGCAGGATTTAGTTGGAGACAAGACAGGCTTAGTTAACTTGCCAATGGCTTAAAGCCAGGAAGGTCTAGTAGGGTCATAGAATCTCAGAAATAGATGAAACTTTACTCATTATCAAGTCTCTTCCCCCTGCTCATGCAAAAAGCTGCAACAATCTGTGACAGAGCCACCACCTAATTATTAATATTAATGGCTAACATTTATAGGACCTGGTGCTAAGCACCTCAGGTGGATTACTTTAAATCTTCTTTATAAGAACTCTATAAGGCAGATGCTGTGATTGCCTCATGTAAAGATGAAGAGACTGATCTATGGTTACATGAGATTTGCAAGTTCATGTAGTCAAAATTCAGTGTCTTCACTTTGTGTGGCTGAGGCAAAAAAAATTGCTTGAGACCAGAAGGTCAAGACCAGCCTGGGCAACATGGTGTGTGTGTGTGGGAGAGAGAGAGAGAGAGAGGGAAGGGGGGAGGGGAGAGAAGGGGGGGAGAGAGAGAAAAAGAGAGAGAGAGAAAGAAAGAGAGAGAGAGAAAAAGAGAGAGAGGAGAGAGAGAGGGAGGGGGAGAGAGAGAAAGAGAAAGAGAAAGAGAGAGATAAAGGGAGAAAGGGAAGAAGGAGGAAGGAAGGGAAGGAAGGAAGGCAGCAAGGAAGGAAAAAGGGAGAAAGGAAGGAAAAAAGGAGGGAGGGAGGGAGGGAGGAGAGAATAATTCAGAGTCCTGCCTACTAATGAGTTTTTGGTTGCCACATAGGATTTTGATGAAAATTTTATAAACCTGAAATTTGTATTTGAGGAGTCCAAAATGCCCTTAAAATGTCTAAATAATTTCCAAGAGTTTCTTTATTGTAAAGGATGCCTTATTTTTACTGATTTTATTTGGCAAATGTTACTTCCTATTTGCTAGTAGTTTTTTAAATCACAATGAAATGCTATAATATCTTGAAACATAATAGGCAATGACAAAAATGATACATTGGATGTGTTTCCCAGAACAATCTACTGGTTTCAGGGCCTGGGAGAATGTGTTATCTATTGAGAAATTTACAATGCAATGAATAGATAATTATGAAGGTGTAGCGAAAATTGTTCAGGGTTTCACAGACAGAACAACTTCATTCAAGTTGATCTGAAATAGCTCACTGTGTGAGTCTGAACCAATATTTTATTTATTTATTTTTATTTTTTTTTTACTCTGCGCCTTAGGTACCCTTTCTGGAAAATGAAAGATGGGTTAGATTATTACTAACGCCTTTTTAAGTTTGACTAGCCTCTGATTCTCTGAAATATGGCCTAGATTCCTTGCAAATTGTCAGTTTGGCAACAAAGCTTGGTGCTCAGAAAAAGCTCAGGGCATTCAGTAGAATTCAATTTTATATTTCACAGATGGAAACTAATTGAAATTACGTAGGTAGATAAAGTGTAACAGCAAACGCTTGCACCGCCATGTAGCAGACCTTTCGCCCAGAACTGCTTCAGCCTGTCAACAGCACTGAGCATGTTGCAGTGAAGTCGGTAATCATCTGTCTTTCTTACAGAAAGTCATTGCTGAGAGCAGAGTTTTGTTGGGTCAAGGACACCAGGTTGCTTATTTTGAGAGGGATCATGGTCAGGATCTTGCAAACCAGAAACGCTTTTCCAATTCGGCATTAATAGATGTTTAACTTGTCCCATAACAGGGGCAACAGTGCCAAAAGTGAAGCATGCCCACCAGCAGGACTAGACTATGGCCTGAGACTTTGAAGACTTCTAGTTTTAGCTTCTCCTGTCTGTATCGGGAGCACCTGCACCTCCAAGAGTTTCTTTGAAGCAACAAATGGTCTGCCTGCTCCAGCTCCACTTCATGGCTCTTCTCTCTTTTGTGGCATCTAATGAGGATTACCTCTTGCTGCTTTTTCCTGCTTATGTCTGCTCATTTATCTTAAGATCCAGGACGGTGACATCTGCCCAACTGGTCAGCCTGAAATGGCTCTCTCAGCAGTTAAAAAACAAAACAGACAAACAAAACCCGAAAACCAACTAGTTATCAAAATCAATTCCATTCTAGTTATTTATTGATTGCATGTAGGACGCTTTACCCGTGTTTGAAGCTGGGTGTTCAGAAAGGATTCAGATACATCCCTCCCTCTTCCACATAGAGCTGACAAACTCCTGGAGGAGTAGACAAATCAACTATCTTTTATATCAGGAGATGCACTAGGTTTTATAGAACAGAGCTTCCCAAACTATATATGGTGAAGGATCAACGTAGTTCCTTATTTTTTTTTTTTTTTTGAGACAGAGTCTTGCTCTGTCTCCAGGCGCCAGGCTGGAGTGCAGTGGCACGATCTCGGCTCACTGCAACCTCCACCTCCCGAGTTCAAGTAATTCTCCTGCCTCAGCCTCCCGATTAGCTGGGACTACAGGCGTGCGCCACCATGGTCAGCTAATTTTTACATTTTTTAGTAGAGATGGGGTTTCACCATGTTGGCCAGGATGTCCTTATTTTTTTTTCTGTCGAATTCTTTGTACACTGATACTTTTGTAAAATACAAAATAACACATATACTGTGACAATATCACATTGCTGGGATTGCTTCTAAATGCTTACATTCAATTTCTGTATTTTGTTGTTGTGAATGGGTAGGCAACAATTTGCAAAATAGCCTGATATGGTTTGGCTCTGTGTCACCACCCAAATCTCATCTTGAATTTTATCCCCCAGTGTCAGAGGCAGGGCCTAGTGGGAGGTCATTGAATCATAGGGGTGGACTCCTGCCTTACTGTTTTCATGATAGTGTGTGAGTTCTCATGAGATCTGATGTTTTAAAAATGTATGGCACTTCGCTTCTTGCTCTCTCTCTCTCTCTCTCCTGTTCTGCCACGGTAAAACATGGTTGGTTCCCCTTTGTCTTCTGCCATGATTATAAGTTTCCTAAGGCCTCCAGCCATGCTTTCTGTTAAACCTGCAGAACTGTGAGTCAATGAAACTCTTTTCTTCATAAATTACCCAGGTAGTTCTTTGTAGCAGCGTGAGTATGAACTAATACATAGCCCCTTCCTGCAGTCAGCCACTGGAGCAGCACTTAAATGAAACAGTTTAAATAAAATGCTATTAAAACACACACTTAAATAAAATGCTATTGAGTACACAGTTCATCCTGCCTGGAGTATGAGCTCTATGTATCTCATGGAGAAACACCAGAGAATATCTTTTAGTTTTCTCCTTCCTTCATCTTTGCTTCATTCAAAGCCAGCAACTACCTCAGTCTTCTAAACTGGTGATCTAAATCTGGTGATCTCCTCTCTTCTATATCACACTTATGTTCTTTTGTTAATATCATTTTCTCCTCCTGCCCCTTATTCAGTCGCGGTGGTTCCTCAGCCTGGTGCTGTCCTTACCCTCTACACTGACTCCTCATACTTCTTCAGAGCCCCTCTCGATCAGGTGAAGCTCTTCACACAAAGGCAGATGGCTCTGAACACACTGTTGCTCTGTTACACTCCTGGAATGTCTGTTTGCACTATCATTCAAGGACTCTTTAATCTAATTCCCTCCTAACTTTTCAGTTGTTCCTCACCACAATGACAGAATCAGTTTGCAATGCTTCACTGAAGCTGCATTATTTGCTGTTTTCACGTGGATCCTGGACCTACATACCTTCCTGCATATAATCATGCTTTTTCCCCCTTCTTTAAAGGTTACCATACATCATCATCATTTCCCAGTGCCCTGACTTGCCCCACTCATCCATCTTCACGAATAATGCCTATTTTTAAATAACTAGTTTCAATGCCACATCTATTAGGAAATCTTCTCCAGAGATCAAAACACAGTTGTAGCAATTGCTCAATCTGCTAATCCCCAGTGTATTTCATTTTGCTTCCTTTCTGCTACCAGGTAGGGATTGTCTGTCTTCAACTATGGTGATTGGCAGGCACATCACTTATCATCCATGCAGGCTCTCTGAGGCCAGAATGCATGCATTACTTACTCTCTGCAAGTGCCTCACAGAGTGCCCTGTTTTGACCCTCATTTAATTGATTATTTATTCATTTGCAAACGCAGACGTTTTTGAACCTACAATGTGCCATTCACATCTTACCAATCTTATAAGAACTTAACATCTATTGGGAGAAATCAGACAACAAACAGATAATTATCAAGCTATTTGGTAAATGCAAAGAGTATTTTGCACTGCATAATACAGGAGATGCAGAGAGGATGCACATCTCACAATACAGATGAGCCACGTGTTCAGGGAGTCTTTCTTTAGACAGTACCAGTGGAAGTGAGAGTAAAAGATGAGCAAGCCCAAGATAGGCACCTTATAGATATCTGATTGCTGTTCTATTTGATTTGGTTCCTTTGCACAGTTCTGGGAGTTTCTCTCAGGTTTCCTCTCTGAGTCTTCTTTGCATACTTACAGGCAGCTGTAATCTACTTGTTGTATATGATTTAGAGTCCATTTAACCAACCACAATTTCAAATAAAGCAGTATAAGCAACTATATTAGGTTAGTGTCCCCCCAAAATTTATGTCCACCTGGAAGTCAGAATGTAACCTTTTTGGAAATAGGGTCTTTGCAGATGAAATTAATTAAGATGACCTAATCCTAGAGGAAGGTGGTCAAATCCAATGACTGGTATCCTTATAAGAAGAGGGAGATTTGAGGATAGAGAGACACACACATGGGAATACAACCTTTGGAAGACAGAGGCGGCAACTGGAGTGATATAGTTATCAGCCAAGAAACGCCAAGGACTGCCAGCAACTCCCAGAAGCTGAGAATCCAAGGAAGAATTCTCTCTTGGAAACTTTGCAGAGTTCATTCCCATGCTTGTGATTTCCAGGTTTGATCTCACACTTTCAGCCTCCATAACTGTAGGAGGATAATTATTATTTTTAAATTAAATTTTATTTTATTTAAGTTCCAGGATACATGTGCAAGATGTGCAGGTTTGTTACATAGGTAAACGTGTGCCAGGGTGGTTTGCTGAACCTATCAACCCATCAACTAGGACTTAAGCCCCGCATATATTAGCTACTTATCCTGATGTTCTCCCTCCCCCCATTCCCCTGACAGGGAAGTCAGGGAAGTGGGGGGAGAGAGCATGTTGTTCCCCTCCCTTTGTCCATGTGTTCTCATTGTTGAACTCTCACCTATAAGTGAGATCATGTGGTGTTTGGTTTTCTGTTCCTGCATTAGTTTGCTGAGGATAATGGCTTCCAGCTCTATCCATGTCCCTGCAAAAGACACCTCATTCCTTTTTATGGCTGCATAGTACTCCATGGTGTATATATACCACATTTTCTTTATCCAGTCTGTCAGTGATAGGCATTTGGGTTGATTCTACGTCTTCGCCATTGTGAATAATGCTGCAATCAGCATACACATGAATGTATCTTTATAATAAAATGCTTTATATTCCTTTGGATATATATTCAGTAATGGGATTTCTGGGTCAAATTATATTTCTGGTTATAGGTCTTTGAGGAATCACCACATTGTCTTCCACAATGGTTGAGCTAATTTACATTCCCACTAACAGTGTAAAAGCATTCCTATTGGGAGAATAAACTTATAAGGTCTTAGGCCACCCAGTTTCTGAGCATTTGTTACAGCAGTCCTAGAAAACTAATATAGCAGCCTTAAGAGATAATGCGTGTACATTCTCATTCTTAATTTGGCCTGATCATCATAGAAATGTCTTCTTTATTTACCTAGATGGCTTAATTTCTACAGGGCACTCTGTTGATTTTGCACAAATTGGAGGCATGACAAAATTCTCTTAAAGAACTATGAATTTATTCTTGTTTTCTTAATGCAATAAAATTAAGTAAATGAATCTCATTTAAGTTTAAAAATATTGTTTTATCACATTTTCCAAGTATTAAACTTTTACATTCTTTGCATCTATGTATGCTCCTCACACAAAGTAGTTCCAGGTTCAGTATACATTTTGTAAAATTGTATCCAAAGTGCCCCTTCCCAAATCATACTGCTCAACTGACTGAGAAATGTTACTTTTTAAGGGAAAATATCCAAGTCTGTGAATATGTACAGTAAAAATTTTTATTAAAGTGCACTGTAAAGATGAAAGTTCTAATTTACTTAGAACTCTACCTTGATATTGTGTTGGCTCTTTGGTAAAAAAGAAATTGAAATTACTCCTCTTTCTGGTAGTAATAGGAGGCCATCCAGTTCTTCTCAGTAGGCTTATCATACGCATTTACAGGAAGATTTGAAATGATAACAATTCTGTTTAGAAGTTTCTGCCTATTCTTGAAAACATCACTGTAGCATTCATTTCAAAGACACGAAGCTATTTGTCAGGAGGCAAGGGAGAGGGTGTCAAGGAACTTGAAATTGCAATAACATTAACAATTTGTGGAAGCTCAGGTCTACTTATTGTTAATGTTCAAACCTTGTGCCACAGATGCCTGACTTTCCCAATCCCTGGCCAATGTCAAGACATAGATAAGTGTGTGCACTCAATCAGAGGAAGAAAGGAAGCTGGCCGATAGACAAGGGCATACATAAAGTGTATAAACGGGTTAATAATGCTTTATTTAATCAGGTGGAATTAACTATTCTTTACCCCAATACTTGTATTTGACAGGGAGCCTTGATTCAGCATTGCTGATAAATTGCTGGGAAGAATGAATGCCTCTGTGTTCAGAACCTGTCATCTGTTGGAGATAAATGTTTTTGTTCTTTTCTCTGGTAAGCACAGGTACAAATGCCCTAGCAAAAGCTTTAACTTTGATGGTGAACAATATCTGTGTCACTCTGAAAAAGGTTCTGTACACACAGAATAGAAATGTAATCAATTTGTTGAATTTAAAAAATAGACCTAAATCATGCTTTAATTAAGACAAGACATTTTAATCTAACTATAAAATGGTTCCTTATCAATGGCTATATTGGCATTGACTTTATCATTGACTATACAGATAAAAAAGAAGAAATTTAATAAAAGGAATTGGTTAGCAATTGTTAAAATGATTAGCTACTGGGACTAAGTCTAAAACAGGCAAAATATGTCCAAATTAAGAATTATTTTTTACATATAATTCAATAGTTTTAATGTCTATCAATTATGAATGAAATAGAACTTATTCAACAAATTATTTGAAAATTTACTATGTATTAGACACTTCCATAGATCTGGGATTTAATTCATTGCTGATAAAGTTAAAGAAACCTCTTTCATTCATTTATTTGTATATTCACTCAGAAGCATTCTTAGAGCACCGACCCTGTGCAAAGCATTGTGTTAAGAGTAATTTTTTTTCCCTCAAGGAAACTTCCCAGTCTAGTACATAAGATAGATAAGAAAGTAATTAGCTAAAATGCAATAGGATATATGTGTACATGAAGTGCAATATGATATGTGTGGATATGAGGTGCAATATGATATGTGTGTACAGAGGAATAATGCTGAGGTTTGGTGATAACAGCACAGGGGAAGCAGAGGGAATGAGAGGATTAGCTCTGGGGGAATGCAGGGCTCAATGAAAGGGGCAAGGAAGGTAGGTTCACTGATGAGGCAACACTTAATCTGGAATCTGAAGGATGGTGAAAACTTTACTAAAAGAACATCCGAGACAAGAAGCATTCCAGTGAGAAGGGGAGAATATGTGCAATAAAAGAGAAAAAGGAAGCAGGAAAGTGAGTAACTTACTAGCTTGATATCGCTGTTAGTAGGTGTTAGCCAAACTGGTGTGGAATACAAAAAATAGAGAAACAAGCAAAGATCAAGGAAGATGGAGACTGGAAAGTGTCCATTGAGTTTGGAATTTAGGTTGTCACAGGTCATGTGTGAAAAAGCTCTTTCTGTGGGGTGGAGGGAACTGAAGCCAGAATGCAGTGGGTGGTGAGATTGTATGTCCCAGGAGGGCAAGGCCCAGCTCACATTGCCTGAACACAAATGGTGTCTACTAAATATTTCCTCACTGTTTAACAGATACATTCATAGTATTTTAATATAAATACAAGAAAAAAGAGGATACGAGGCTTGAAGAAGGAAGGGTCATGGTTTGGGGGAGACTTCTGGGTATATTTATAGAATCGTTGCCAGGCAGAGGTAGAGGGTGAGGATTTAGAAGATGCTCATGCTAAAGGACCAAAGCCCAGGAGTGGTGGTTAAAAACAAAAAGAACAAAGAAATTAAAAATGCTGGTAGAACAGTTAGGCTTGAAGCAGAAATAACTTTTTTTTTTTTCAGTCTGTTCATCAAGAAACACCCATAGGACATTTTCTATGATCTGGGGACTGTAAGATTTCTTAGAGACATTCACAAATCCTACTTCTTGTCAACATGCTTCTACATTAATCCACTGACCTTCAAACATTTTTATCATAATCCACATTGAGAAAGATATCTTATGTCATGACCCAAAAATCACACACACAGACACACACAAAATTTCACAAAACTTGTACATAGTATATACTGCATTTGCTGTGTGTCCTGCACTTTGATAGCCTCTATGTTACTCAATTTCATTTAAAATAATGGATTATATCTACAACATTTAGTTATCTACTGCTGTTTAAACATTTTTTTAACCATATACACCGTGAGTAGTCTAGTAAAACCTATGGATACCATATTTGAAGAATTATACATATATTAAAAATATATATTTATAAATATATAAATATTTAAATATATTACATATAAAAATATTATATAATATATGCTATACCAAGCTAATTTTTGTATTTTCAGTAGAGACTGAGTTTCACCATGTTGTCCAGGCTGGTTTCAAACTCCTGATCTCAAGTGATCTGCTTGTCTTGGCCTCCCAAAGTGCTGGGATTACAGGCATGAGCCACCACTCCCAGTCACATTTTTTTAATGTTAAAAATAAAACATATAAGATTACAAAGAAAATCAATTATCCTGCAATGCCGTTAACAAAATATTAAAAAGGCATATAGAGAGCAGGTCTGATAACTGCTATAACATGAAAGTAGTCAATATCATGACTATTTTGAGATATCCATAACTGAAAATATTCCAGTGTCCATTGGTTCTGAAGCCACAGATATTCCTAAATGATACTGTGGTTTGTTCTCTACAGTCACAATTAAATGATATGCTAAATTTCTGTTGAGGTCAATGAAAATAAAGATGGCATGTTCTTTGCACTTACGTTTGTAGACCCCTGAATGCTCTGATCCACCTACCCAGGATAAAGCTCCGGTGTTGATGGGAGCTGGAGAACTGGCTCCTGACTCTCTCTCTTGCTACCTCAGTTCCTCCACTCTTATGCTCATATCTCATTCTAGTTTCCTCAGCCTTCTTACCTTTTGTCAAACATTTAGTGAGTGCTTCTGGTTCAGGGATTTTGCATTTACTAGAGTCTCCTGTGTTTACAATGCTCTCCCCAGATATCCATGGCTTGCTTCTTCACTGTGTTCAAGTCCTCATCAAATGTCCCTCCTCAGAGAAGCTATCTTGGCCAGCTTATGGTATGACCGACCCCATCTTTCTCTATTCATTTACCATGCTGGCTTTCTCTTGACAACATTCATTTACCTAACAGCATACCATAAACTGTCACCTTATTTGGTTAGTGACTCCCTTACTAGGATGTAACTTCTGTGAGGCAAGGATTTCTTTGGCTTACCAACATCATAGTGACTGTCACATAGCAAGTGCTCAGTTTATCATTTTTTGAAATAGATCATTTCAACTGGCTATGGAAAGTGCTTACATGTGAGGCATATCCATTATCCTGGGTCCTCAGAGAGGAGGAAGGACTGCTCCCAGGAGAAGGGATTGCCCGGGTACAGACTTGATATTATTAGACACTGAAGGAAAAAAGAAAATTGAATATATCGGTTGGAAATATGTTTAGATTCTGACCTAGATAAGCTCTAAAGTCATGCTTAATAAAAATAAATGCCCTTGCTGGGCATGGTGGCTCATGCTTGTAATCTTATCACTTGGGGAGGCTGAGGCAGGCAGATCGATTGAGTTCAGGAGTTGGAGACCAGCCTGGACAACATGGTAAAACCCCGCCTCTACAAAAAGATACAAAAATAAAAATAAAAACTTAAAAAATTGTTTATCAGTCATACTTTAATGAACTTAATTTTGCATTTTATCTCTATCCCCTAAACTTTTATTTAATTAAAGATTGCATAAGAAGCAACTCAAACTAGGCATATGTAACTAATACAGAGGGCAATGTGAATTTCACATGTGGAAGATGAGTTTCATTAACAAAGAACTGGACCAGTGGGATTTATATAAAAGTACTGATACAACCACTTTAGTTTTCATAATATAAATTTCATTTATTTTTCCACTAAAACACATTACAACCATTCAAACGAATGAATGGAAATGTAATATTTGAGTGACTCCACTGATTCCGCCCCCTTCAAATGGTTTTTGGATTCTTATATTAGCCAGTCTTGAGATAAGCTTCATTTTATGCTGATTTAGAGAGTGTTTCAAGATGAAATGTCAGCAAGCCTTATCTGCAAACACCAGATCCAATAAGTCATATCTGGTACTAAAAATCAGAAACTGACACAATTTTAATTAGCCTCTAGTTAGTGAATACATATTTAATAAATGGTCACTTCAGCTTACCATTTAAGATATACATTTAGTGGGTACAAATTATTCTCTAAATTATAGCACTTTGTGCTTCAAGAGCATATTATAAAACCACAGAGATAAACATAAACATTGAAAATTCCTGAAGATAGATAACAAAATGTTAATCAGTATATAATTCATTACATGCTAAAAATGTAGACAATCAAACTGTTAGAGAAAGATAACAACTCTTTCATTCTTTTATCCTACAAAAATTACTTGATGCCAGAGCAGGGCTGGGGGCTGTGCAGAGATGCTGAAGATGTAAAGGGAACAAGGTAGACAAGGTGCTTGTCTCGTGGAGCTTATTTTATAACAAGGGAGATGAATAATGACCAAACACACATGTAAATGAATTCAGGCACTTACAAGTGCTATAAATACAATCAAATAAGTAATAACGTAATAATAGAATTTTGGTCCACATAGATGTCCAGTCTCTTAGTATAAAGACAACCTAATTTAATTCTTGGTCCTATCAAGCCCTCACACTTTAAAAGTAGCTGCCTGTAGAAGATGAAAGGATTTCTGCACTCTTTTACACATTCTAGCCAACTGCAGCAGACCACCGACCCTATGTAGCAAAAATTCCTTTCTGAAATCCAATCTCATCAGCAAGTTACTCAGTGAAATAAAATTTCTCACCAGCAATTTTCTCATCCCCTTTAGTCTGTTGACACTGCTTTATTGTCCTGAGTTTTGAGTCCTGTTGATTTTTCTTAAGAAACCCCAGGTGGGGTACAATTTTATTAGGGAAGGCTTCATGGCTTCCATGTAACAGTGTGGAAGGTGAGGGAAGATTGAACTGGAAAATAGCGACAGAAAAATTACTTCCTAATAGTGCAGCCACCTCAAAAGTACCTTCCCCATCATTTCTGAACACAATGCAAAAACATGAGGCCTCAGAACATTATTGAAACACTTGTTTCTTAAAAATTTACATTTGCATTTATATAGCTGGTTTTCTTCTCAAAGTCTACTGTAAGAAATTCATGAGATGCAATCAGATTGTTATCTATAAGGATGTTCATTTCATTGTAATTTATAACACTGAAAATTGCAAAATAAGAACCAAAATAGGCCAAAATACGGGACTGGTTGGATAAATTAATATATATCCTTATTTTGAGTGCTTATAAATGTGGAACACTGTAGAATCACTACCAGTTATGTTGCTAAAGAATATTTAATGACATGGAATCGTGTTGATGATATAGACTTTGGTAAAAAGTCAAAAAGAAAAAATAATTTTCGATACAGTATGTACAACACAATTCAAATTGTATGCATGTTCACAGAAAAATTAGCGAGCAGATATATAATCAAAGATTAATAGTGGTCAATTGAGTAACTTACAAAGCAATATTAAGCTTTTTGAGACATTTCTTAAGACTTAAAAATTTTTTTTCTGAAGTGGATATGGGTTATCTTTACAATCAGTAAAAGATGTTATTTTGAAATGCTTTTTTTGAGTGGTGAACACTGCTTGAAGAGGAAACGAGTTCATCCTTTGACACTTAATTGAGGGGTTAGAATCAAGCCAGAGGCGCTTGGCTGAGTCACCAGGTAAGGAAGGTGAAGGCAAGAGGTAGAAGCACAGAAAGGAGCTCATCACAAACTCCAGTCTTTGCAGAAGCATAAGCCAGATGATGTGAGGATCTGTTGAGAAATGACACTAATGAGTCATAGAGGCATTGGGAATTGGCTTGTGGGGTTTTAATTCACTGTGAAGAAATTCAGTGTGGAGGATTTGTCATTCTCTAAGATGAACTGGATATTATTTTTATTGTTTTCTTTTGTTTAAAGCTCCAAGCGAGGCCTTGAGGTACCAGCTAGAAGTTCCAGGGCCTGAGTTCTAGACCTCTCAGCTTGGTTTGCTATCAAACATGGTGTGGACCGCTTATCCAAGAAACCTGCAGTATGCTCATCTATATCATGGGATTGAGAATGTCTTCTTATGTTCCTCAACTCTTGGGATTGTTGGGAGGGCCAAAGAAATGTGGAGCACTTCCCTGAGCATATACTATACACCAGTAACCCAAAACAACTATCCAAACAAGACTACATTAAAAAAAAATATTGGCAATCTGTAAACACTGCACTTAGCGGAGACCTTGAGCAAATACTATGCATTTTTTGAGATTGCCTCAGTACCATCAGAGGTAAGATAAGGATACGAATAGTCATGGTGATTAGTTTTCTGTGTCAACTTGACTGCACCAATAAGTGTCCAGATAAATGTCATTTCTGGGTGTGCCTGTGAAGGCGTTACCATATGAGATTAGCATTGGATCAGTGGACTCAGTTAAGTAGATTGCCCTCTCCAGTGTGTTTGGGGATCAATCCACTGAGACCTGGAATAGAACAAAAAGGTAGAGAAAGCGGGAACTTATCCCTGTTTATTCTCTTGCCTGCCTTTCCTAGCTGAAAAATTGCTCTTCCCGACTAGGTACTAAGATTTACATCATTGGCTCCTCTGGTTTTCAGACCTTTGGACTTGGAATGGAGTGAAATCCAGGGTTTTCCTAAGACTCCAGCTTTCAAACTGCAAATCATGAAACTTCTCAGCCTCCAAAATTACCTGACACAATTCTTCAAAATAAATAAATCTCTTTTTACACGTGTGTTTTGTGTGTGTGTGTGTGTGTGTGTGTGTGTGTGCGTGCGCGTGTGTGTGTATCCTATTGCTTTGTTTCTCTGGAGAACCCTGATTACTACAACAGTAACCAGTCCACAAATTGTTATGATGATTGAATGTATCAATTTATACAAAATACCAAGTAGAGCATCTAGCACATATTAGTGATCAATATTTGTTAACACTAATGTTATTATTATCAATATCAGAATTATTGATATTACTCTTGATAAAGTTATAATTTTCCTCAAGGTGATTCATACTGGTAGCTGATATTTAACTCTGGTATACTTATTCTACGAACAATAATAGCTTGTCTACAATAGAGGCCTCTCTTTATGATACATATAAGAAATTTTCATTAATTTATTGTGATCATCAAAGGTACAATAATGATTTCAAAGTAGAGGCTGATTCAGTTGGTACAGAACATTTTGTAGAATGGTTTCACAGGTAGATGGAGTTATTTTTACTGTTTAAAGATAGAAATAATGAGACAAATTTAAATCTTTGTGGAAATATCTTTGTTTGTTAATAATTATTAAGCAGGTGGCATTGTACATAAGCTTTCAGAGAAGCCTACTGTAATATGGATTGGCTTCCTTATAACTGGGCTTATCCCCAATGTATTACAGAATGGGAATGGTTTAGAACCTGGGAATGCCCGAGTTAGGATGTGGTACGGAGGTTGCCTAGTCCACTTCAATCTATTGTATAAACCCATTTATTAGAGCCTTATATGGAGTAACTGCAGAATGAGAAACTCTCAACCTGTAATTGTCAGTTGTATTAAATACTTTCCACACTGCAAGAAACAACGCACAAGTGAAAACAAATTTCTCATGTACTCATTCTTCACTAACTAGTTACATGAAGCTGTTCATGTCTCTTGATTGTCTCAGTGTAATATTACTGATGATTACAAAACCAAAAATCAACAAAACCCTGTTTCTTTGGAGAGCTTATAGCATGCTAGAAGCCTTGTTTGGAGAAAATTAACGGTCAATTTTTTTTTGGAGAAAAAAATCACATGTACCAAGCCCCACAGGTGAGGAGTACAGACTTCATAGCAAGATCATCGAATGTATCAAGAGCTCAGCAAGTTGTAGCAAACATGGGCAAATTGCTAGTGAGGGAAGCACTTGCCGAAATGGCTTTCCAGAGAGGAGTAAGAAACTTAGCACTGGCCCATTTGGTTAACACAATATTTTAATAAAATGTTCATTTTTTACTACCATTCATTTTTTATTTTCTCTTTACTTGTATTGATATATAATAGTTGTAATAGATTCAGGGTACACGTGAAATTTTGATACCTGTATAAAATGCATAATGATCAAAGCAGAGTAATTGGAATATTCATCACCTCAAACATTTCATTTTTCTTGCTTGTGGAAGATTAACAAATGCTGGAAAAGAAATGTTTTCCTTTCCTGCCACTTTTTCACTAAAACCAAGCTATAGATGGCAAACACCACTCCTATAACAGTTTCTTTATACATCATTCAGCAATTTGAAGAGTTTATTGTTGCATTTCAGATAGATAAATGTTTACTAGCCATGATGCTACATTACAATAACAGATATTCTACATTTACAACAGTAGGAAGAAATAATTTTGGAAGAAGCTGTTCACAATTGACTATGGATCCATTCTATTTATAATATTGAATATAAACATGCTAATCCCACAGAGAGGAAAATGTCTTTTCAGTTGAATTCTCTATCAAGCTGAGATATAGAATGTTAATTCTGCACCAATGTTGATGAATTCTGATTCTAAAAATATTTCTTTTAATGCATCATGAAATACTTAAGTTTCAGGTTTGTTGAAACAATTAGAATACGTTTCAATTTTTAGAACAAATGCTTTATTAAAATGCACATTTAAATGAGGCATATCTCTAAGACCTGCTACTCTAAGTTGCGAAGTCCTCAATAACAATAATTAAAGCTTACAACTCATTACTAATAAAGTGACAGATTGAATACTGCTTATGCACTACTGAAATTCCACTTTATTTTAGAAAAAAGTATTAAATGCTACTGAACCAAAAGTCAACATTGGTCGATAATTTGTCTGCATCTATTACATGAAGGCTATGGCCAAATTAGGGATAAAAATAGAGAAAGAAATGTCTTTCTATCCTATATGAGTAACAACCCAGGGCATGAGTATTAGCGTGATGAAGATGTGGACTCATATCTCAGCTTCATGACTTACAAGCTATTTGACCTAGGACTGTATTCTTTAGCTTAGCCTTATTTTTTATTAAATGTGACCACTTGCGCCTACCACACTAGGTTGCTGTGAGGTTAAAATGAGAAAACACATATCATTTTCTTGCCTTTCACCGGGGAGTGAGACATAAACTGTTTCTCTGTAGGGTGACTCTTATCATAGGCCTTCACTGCCTGCCTTGATTGCATCACATTCCTTCATTATAAGCACTTCTTCACATTTAGAAGAATTATACTTGCTCATTTCTTTCTATCTTTGGGTAAGAAGATAGATATTGCAAATTTCAATGTAAGTTCCATGAATGCAATGACTCTGTGTTTTGTTTGCTTTTGCTTTGCTTTTTCATTTTTACTCACACTTGTGTATGTTGTGCTTCTGCTGTGACTATCATATAATAGATGCGTGGTGAGCACTTGTTCAATAAACAAACATGCAAAATTCCTGTCGGTCATGAGTGATAAGTTTTTAAGAGGGGAATAACGTTCAAAACTAACAATGAAGGTAAGATGAGAAGAAGTGGAAGACAGGAGACGCTTCTCCTGGGGCAATACCAAGAATGAGAGTATCTGGGGGAAGCATGTGGCAGACAGACCCAGAAGGCCATGCAAATCCTCTGTCACTAGCAACAAAAGCTTTAGTGAATGTATCCACAGCATCACTTTGAAATTCAAAGACAACATGTAGCTGAGGCGTCATCTGCAAGCAGCAACATTTCTCTACTGATACCATAAATTATTACACAAAAACCAGCAAAGGAAGACAAGGGTGGTCTTTAGAGATCTTGCAAATACCCCTAGGAGTTTGCTTAATGAAGAGGAAATATTCTGACATATGACAGAAATCTCATAACCAGATGTAAGCATTCTATAAAAAAAAAAAGAAGGATTTTTTTTTCTAACATACAGAGCTATACCTCTGTGGAACATGATAGCTAATTCTGCTGCACATTAGGCAGATGAAGAGAACTGATGCTTCCAGTCTATAGATGGGTCACAGCCACATTTGCAAGAGTAGTCTCTCACCCAGAAATGTGGAGGCCCACAGAGCACCAGCCCAGGACACCCTTTCCCTACACACAGTGTCAGAAATATGTGGTCCTGAGTGCACATGCAATAATGTAACTGGTGAGGGCTGTGGTCACTAGAGATTGCCTTCTGTATTTAAAATGGGAGCAACCACACTCAGGTGTAGCTTACTCTTGCCTTGTGTGGGCATGAACTTGGTGTCACCAAATCTGATTTTCTTTTCCCCAGAGACATCAACAGTATAGACTTTGGGAGATGGCCTAAAGCTCTTAACTTGTTTGCTGGCCTGAGAGAAGCAGAGTTAGAATAAGTGAAGTCTACCAGTTAGCAAATGCACACTATATAAAGATCATCTTTAAAAGAAACTAGCTTCCTGCTTTCCTGAGTCTCAAAAGACAGACTGCAAGGCAGCCCCAAGAGCTGTTGCAGTCATGCCAGTCCAGAGTGGAAGAGACCAACACAACCTTCAAGCACTTCCAAGCTTAAGCTGATTTTGTCAATTAGAATTTAGTTTTTGAGCAGTCGTCATTTGAAGCATTACTGCAAAATACTTAGGAGTGCTAAAGCAAAATCTTCGAAGGCCTGATGCCTGAATCATTGGAGGACCATTATCAGTTTAGGCCACACAATTGCTATGAGTTGTTTTTGATTGATGCTATTTTTCCATTTTTTTTTTTTTCCTCAAGCAGCAGGCAGTTTTGACACACCTACTCCTTGCCAGGCATTATGTTAGTCTTTGAGAGGATGGAAGGGCTAAACACAGCGCAATGCTTCCGTTGTCACAAAATAAGAATGCTGGGCCCACCGATGTAAGGTAACAGATCCGCCACTGAATAAAAGGGTTTGATAGTAAAAGTCAAAAAAATAATAAAAAAGAAACATTATTTCCTCAAGAAACAAGAATGTAAAATTGGACCTAATTTTTCTTTTTACAAGCACTAATAGTTAAAATTCTCTTCATAAGTGAAACATAGACTCTCAGCTATTATCATTTAAAATGCAATTATGAAAATATAATAAGTAATTTCTCATTTCTTTTTGTCTTTTGTCTAAGTTTCTCTACATTATTTATTAATTAGTTCTTGCAAGGATCCCAAGAGATAAGGATTGCATTACTAATATCCAGGTTGTGGAGACTTTAGTAGCTTAACCCAAATCAGCAAAGTTAAGATTAAAATAGGAACGAAATGAACAAGGGAAGTTATTTTATTGTATAAATAAATTTCAGAGTTGGAAGACGCTTTGTAGAGTACCTAATTCAACCTTTGCATTATGTAAAATAAGAATATGAAGATGAGTAACTTGTCTAAAGGTCACACTGTTGCTGATAGGTCCAATTTCAAAACCACCTCAAATTATTGTACATTTCTCATTCCTTCAGTTACCCATTCCGTACCAGTCATTGCCTAACAATTTAGGACTAGGTACTATACAAGGTGCTGGGATTTTGTGAACCACATATGCAATTCTTGTTCATCAGTACTCTTCTCTGTAGAAGGGTACAATAAAGGGATTTAACGTGGCAATGGAAGATCAAGGAGCTACGTGAGCTAAGAGAGAGGGGTGTAGTTCTTGAATTATTCCCTAGAAATAAATCCCAATATACACAGAGAGGGAAGGTATGGCCCAGGAACATTTACAGGAAGTTTATATATATGTGTATATACACATATATATGTGTGTATATACGTATATATATATGTGTGTGCATATACGTATATATACACATATACATATATATGTATATGTATATACACACACACATATATATATAAACTTCTTGTAAATCTTTTTTGTGTTTGATACATCTTAGAATATACATGTATGTATACATGTGTTCTAAGGTGGGTCAAACACAAAAATGCACATAAGGGCTGGGCAGTTCAATAAAGGGATGAGTTCTGCACAGCATGAGTGCACATGCAATAATAGAAGTGGTGAGGGCTGTGGTCACTAGAGATTGCCTTCTGTATTTAAAATGGAAGCAACCACACTCATGTGCACTTCACTCTGGCCTTGTGTGGGCATGAGCTCAGTGTCACCAGATTTGATATTTTTTCCCAAAGACATCAAGAGTATACAGTTTAAGAGATGGTCTAAAGCTCTTCACTTGGTTACTGGCCTGAGACAAGCAGAGTTAGAATAAGTGAAGTCTACCCAGTTAGTAAAAGCACAATATACAAAGATCATCTTATTTGTAATTCAGTTCACACCTTCCTCTTGGGGATCTTTGCATGGACTTGCTAATTGAGTTTCTCTGAATATTCAGTTGTTCACTGCTAACTGACTAGACATCCCACAGCCTTGATAACTGGAGAATTTCCAAATGCTGCATTTTTTCAGCCAGGCAGATGGCATAGTAATGGTAGATGTGAACTTATATCCTTTTTCCTTTTATAGCAGTGCCTGAGTATCTGACTGACCTACTGGGATTATTTTACTCCTAGTATAGGTGATAACAGAACCCAATTGCAGAAGTAAGTTCTTGCTACCATGAACCATTTTCACCATTATGCTTAATGGCTTAATGGGCGTTAGCGCAGTATAAGGGTTTAGCATTTATTTTCTCCTTCATCCAAAAATTACTCCTAAGTACTATTGTTGTTCAAACTCAGCTAGAAAACTGAGACTCGTAGAGGTTAAACAGGTTTCAAAGTCAAACACCTATTAAATGGATGAGAGTGATCGAAACCCGGATACATTAATTTGAAATGTCAGTGCTTTCGCTATTGTATCTCTCTCTGATGCCAACCCAAGTGGTCAACTAGTAAAAAATTTAGTAAGTACTATGTACTTTTTCTCTATAAAACAGTAAGCAACCTAGTGGACAAATTTTCTTTTCAGTTTAAATTAGAAATTCGTATTTTCTTTAAGGCGCAAGGTAGAAATTGCTAGATTTCCTGGTATCTTGTACAGGGGTCTAAATCAACAGCAAGAAGGAGGTTAACATTTTCAGTCTCTGGGGACCAATTAATTGTTTGATTAATTCTAAATACTCAATGACCACATTGGGTATACTTCCATCATAATATAGATATACAAACATACATGCATGCATACATACATACATATACTCATATCAAAAACAGGCTTGGGTAACAGAAAACTTATAGGAAAAAAATCCTATATTTTGAAATGGAGGTATCAAAGTTCAAAGAAGTAGTCTCTCTCCCTATGCACTACAGATGGTGTTAAAATGGCAGTGGTTGGGGAAGGGTAAAGGCTATGGTATGTATATATTAAGGTTCTCTCCTTCTAACCTAGGAATCACACCAAGTTTCAAATACTAGTCCTATACCCTGCTAACTCTATGAATTTTGGCAAGCAATAACCATGTCAAGCCTTTTTTTCATTGACTTTGTGAGCTTGGTGAAAAGAATAAATGAAATAATACATATCAAGTGCCTGACAGGGTGTCAAGCACAGAGTAGGTACCCATAATAATCACTTCTTCCCTTTCCCCTTCCTTTACTGATTCTCTGCTCAGCAGTGGAGGATTTTCAGACTATGGGGCATATTAATATGGCAATATTATTTGAAGGTGTTCATTTGGAATATGCACCGGTATTTTCATTTAAATTTGTTCACTCTTCAAATTAGCATGTTGCTCCAAAAGGTAACAATATTTTGGCAATGAATATGTGCCAGTAACTTGGATTATCTTAAGGCTTATACAATATTTATCTGAGAAAAATTTTTCCCCTTGAAATATTCAATAAGCACATAGTCATTTGCTTAATTATTCCATCCAAGCATAAAAGCTTCCCAATGAACAAGAGCACTGTCTTGTGACAAAGCTTATTTCTGTGTATTTTTAATAAGAAAGGGTTCGGAATGGTGATTTCTTGATATCCATTCAGGCTTTGAAAAGAGATCTTATCCAAGCAATACATTTTCTGAAAGTGCAAAGGGAGCGGTAAACTCTTCAGAAAGGGAGGAGGATCTCATTTCTTTCTTTCTTTCTTTCTTTTTTCCAGGAAGAAGTTCTCTACAAAACCACAGGTGGACAGAAAACTATCCAGACAACTACAGTCTCGCATAGATCTTAGGACCGTTAAAAAGAAAAGGAAAAAGATAAAAATACATATGCACAAAATTGCTGATAACTGTAATAAAAATAACACAGAAATTCTTCAGACTTGGAAAGTTTAATAGATAATGAAACTTCTTCCTTATAGTTACATGGCACAATTATTTTGTATTCAGATCTGAAATTTGCACTTTCATAAATGATAGTGAATATTCTGCTGTAGCAGATGCTTAATCCATTTAATAAGTGCAAGTCACTAAAAAGTCCCTGTCTCATGAAGTGGAAACCTACTATTTGGCTGGATTTTCCTCTGGTTTTCCAGGAGGAATATGCAGAATACAAAATTTGATGCTGACTTCTTCGTGGTACCAAGAGTGACAGTTACATAAAAACAGGTCTGGTCTTTATGACTTTTGAAACTAGATTTTTACTTAGATTATAAACAGAATACAGATTTTCATATTATTGACTGGCAATTTTATGGGGGTGAGGATTTAACAGAGCTGCAATTTAGAATTAATTGTTTGATTTTCTAAAAAAGAGAGAGTCAACAACTACCGTAAGAGATTTGACCCAGTAGGTACTTAAAGCAAGGACTTGAGAGGCTGTATTTTCTATTTTAAATCTTCTCAAAAAAAAGTAGAAATATATATATCAAGCACATGATTAAATACATGAATATATATTAATTTGTTTATGTATTACACACATACATTTTAAATATACATACACATATATGTATATATACTGCATCACATAAATTATCCATAAATATGTCCTTATCTTGACACTTAAAAGTACATATACACAGAACTGTTCATGATAGCTTTTTTTAATTATTGAAGAAATAGATTCAATTTGAATGGCCACCAGTGGGGAATATGTTCAAATGAATTATGATACAGCTATATAATGGAGTGCCATGTAACTAGTAGGAACACAATGTTATATTTATGCACTTGAAATGGATTAAATATAAGTTATCCAACCAAACTATCTATATTGTTGGATTATGGTATATTGCATAACAAGGTAGAAAATTTTAGGAAAATTATACCGGAGAGGAGATCTTTATTTTCATCTTAATTCCTTCTCTGTGAGCTAAATGCTATTCTTTTCATTTGTATTTTCATGCATTACTTTTTTTTACTTTAACAGATAAAACAAATAAAAATGTACACAGAAATTCTGATGTTCTGCCAGTACCAAGAACACTGTGGTCCTCATATGATGTTGGGGTGCCAGAACAAGGTTTAATCACTAGAGTGTTTGTTGTTCCATCAACCACAAATATTAATACTAGTTTTTCCCAGGGGGAAACTGTATTCATTTCGTACTAAAATTGTTTCAAAATATTTAAAGTTTCAAAACACTTTTGAAATTAAAATGTTTTAAATCATAAAGCAACCTTGAGCAGGTAGCCTACTTAAAACAAAACTAAGGTTATGTTTTAAGTAACTACCCAAGGTATATTTAAGTGACATAACTGAGGTATATTTTAAGTAGACTACCCGCTCAAGGTGGTTTTATGATACATAGACATTATCATGACAACGAAATAAAATGAAATGTGATGAGAAAGTGAACCATTCCACATCATCACCTAAGTGGGGCACCACATGAAGACCTGATGTAACACTGACAATGTTAACAACCCTGTGTGATGTCCAACTAAAAATAATAATAATAAAGAATGTGAAAAATTTCCCCATGCTGTCAATCAATAATGATGTCATCATGACCCTGACAGAAAACGCAATCCAGGCGGTTGATACTACTAAATTAAAAATATCCATTTTTCCCTGTTGGCATATCCTTTTTTTTTTTTGTCATAACTATTACATGCTCACCTTGTAATGAAAGGACAGAGAAGTAATGGGGACCAACGGCAAGGACTCTCTAGAAGCCTAGAGCCTTGGGTTCCATCTTAAAAGATAAGCATTGAGCACATCACTTAATCTCTCAGCATTTCAACTTTCCTATCATCTATGAGATGAGAATAACACTTGCCATCTACCCTACAAAAGAGTTGAAAGGGATTCTGAGAAAGTCCATGGAAAGCACTTTGAACTTCTCAGAAGTAAGCTTTTACAGAAGTACAAAGCCTCACATCAAATGATACACTCATACCTTTCTGTGACATCAATGAGTGTTTCATAGATAGGATAATGCGTAGGTCTGACACTGAGTGTGCTTTATCGTTAAAATAATTTCTATAGCAATTTCTCTTCTTTTTACCTGGACAGCATTCATATGCAGCCTTGACAAATCTTACAGTGCTTCTCAGATTACTGCCAGGGGTCTGAGGCTCACTTTTGGCTCACGCAGCTGTGTTAGTTAGCCAACAGGTATAAAATGTGGTACTTCCTACTTCTAACTATAGGCATTGCTAGAAGGTAATCTTCTAAAAAAGAAAAGTGGAATAAATTTTTAGTAGGTTATTTATGACGCCATGTGTCATGGCCATATTTGACACAGGACAGAACTAATTCATTCAAATTCCTTGTTAGCAACAACCCCTTCTGAAATTACAGCTCTTTCTCCTGCTATCTAGTCTACAATTATTAAGTACCACCTGTGCACCCAGCCCTATAGAGAAATGTTCCATCAGTCCTGGAGAAGGAATTTGTTTACAAAAGAGCATTTAAAGTACATAGCCATTCAAATCTTTCTTCAATACCTTGAAGATAGATTCTTAACACTGGCTAGGTATTAAAATCACCTGAGTCCACTGGAGAGGGGCTAAATCATAATTTCTGTGGCTGTTACTGCTGCACAGAAATGTTTTATGAGATTCCACACATGCGTGTTGATAGCAGCACTACTCACGATAGCCAAGAAGTGGAAACAGCCTAATGTCCATTCACAGATGAATGAGTAAACCAACTAGATACATGAGATATTATTCGGACATAAACAAATGGGTAGATATATGGGATACACAGGGTAGATATACGGGATGTTATTCAGATATAAAAGAATAAATGGCTTACTGATATGTTACCACATGGATGAACCTCAAAAACACTATACTAAGTAAAAAAACAAAAGGACATAAAAGGTCACATGTTATGTAATCCCATTTATGTGAAATATCCAGAATAGGTAAATGTGTAGACACAGAATTCAAATTTGTGCTTGCCAGAGGCAAGGGAGAGGTGAGAGATGAGGAACAACTGCTTAATGAGTATAATTGTTCCCTTTTGGATAATAAGAATATTTTGGAACTAGATTGAAAAGGCTGATGCCTGATATTGCAAATGTATATATCTGCATACATGCATACATTCAGACATAGATGTATAGGTATTTACTTAGTAATCTGTGCTGAGGTTCGTGGTTCAAGCATGGTTGTTGCACCAGTACCACTGCAACTGTACAGTGCTGGCTCTGCACTATGCAACCCCATCAATCACCGGTGCATTTCTCAGTGCTCTTCTCGGTGTGACTTAGCGAGCATCACCTGAAGTACTGAGCATCTTATATGAGCATCACCTGAAGTATTTGCTTGTGACAAATGCATATTCCCAGGCTTCACTGAAGACCTACAGACTCCTAATCTCATAGGAGTAATAGGCAGGGTTATGCATTGAAAATCATTTCTCCAAGTTATTCTTATGCATTACATTTTTAATTTATTTTTAATTGACAAATAAAAATACATGAAGTTTTAAAGCCCTAAGGCGTTACTTTGGACTTCACCTTACTCTTCCCTATTTATCATTTTTTGAGCTTTTCTCATGACCTACTTCCTCTGCTTAATGCTGACTATCCATTATCTCCTTTAATCCTCACTAATAACAGCAGTCTTCATTTATAGGAGAGAAAATTAAGGCCGAGTAGAGGAAAATGAGTTGTTCCCAAGATTTCATATTTAGGAACTGGAAAAACCTGTAACCAAACTGTTGTTTTTCTCAAAAGCTCTTAAACACTTTACTTCTTAACACCTTATCCCTTCCATGGACCAATTCCTGGTCTCTCACTGACCCATTGTCTCTTTCTTCTACTATTTCCCTGTAATCCTCTCAGTCACCAGATAATCACCCATCAACCATCAGCCCCAGGCTTATCAACCAATGAAAGGCTATTTGAAATAATATTTTCTTGAAGTTTCCAGGCCTATTTGACTTCAGGTAAGATTGACTGTCCCCACTTTAACCTATTGAGACCAAATCAGTCTTGAATGAGCTACTCTACCCCCAGCCTGGCTGCTGCATTTAATCTTTGCACCTCCCTCTGCCCATCTTGCCCAACTCTAGAGGAAAACGAGGCCCTGCCTGCTCCCCATCCCTTCTCACTACCAGAGCACCCTCCCTCCCAAGCCCATGCCCCCATCCTGGACTCTCTCCCTCTCCACCAGGTCTAATCTGACCTTTGATTAACATGCTTAAATTCCACCACCATATCCAAGTAGTAATACTCCCAACCTCACACCCACATCCTAGACTCTCTCCCCCTCTACAAGGTCTAATCTGACCTTTGATTAATCATACTTAAATTCTACCCCTACTTCCAAGTAATAACACTGAAGTTTAAAAGCAGTGCTGCTTCTGCTTTCTTAAATATTCTCTTATATCTATCCTTCATATTTTCTTATCACCACTTTTTTTCTTATCTCCCCACTCCTCTCAATGCTGCTCTCCTTAAAGTGGTCAAAAATCCATCTTCAGGCCAAATCCATGTGTCAATGTTCAGTTCCTCCTCAACACCTGCTTCATCTGACATTTAATCTCCTTAAACTCTCTCCTCCCTCAGCCTTAGCCTCTGGGTGATCAATCTTTGTTTTCTTTTTCATTTTATTTGTCTCTTCTCTGGTAAGTCCCTTAAACTTTTCTGACCCTTAGCATCTTTACCTCTAAAACAGAACAAAAAAAAGCTAATTCAGGATGTTACAGAAGCTCAACCAGGCGAAATGTCTACTTTGTGTATGTGCTCATTGAACAGAAATTCCTTGCACATCTCCTGTATGCACAGTACTGAGTTAAATACTGGGGTGTAAAGATGACATCAACATTATGGTCATCAGTATTGAAGAATTGTAAAGCTGACTTGAAGAAAAATGTTGACAATAACCCAGATGCTTTATTCATTCATTCATTCATTCAATTCATTTTAATCAAGTGGCTATCATATGTCAAGCAGTTATCAGGGCAATGAAGACACAACAGTGAACCAGTCTGAATAAATCACTGCCCTTGTGTAGCTTACATTTTAGTGATAAGAACCACATGGCAGGCTAGATAACATGAGGGAGCAGTAAATGCTACCAAGGGAAAAAAAAAAAGAAGTATAATAAAAGACAGAGTCATAACAGTGAGGTGTACTAGAAGCGGAGTCATAAACTACTTCTGTGTGGAAATGACACTAGCCCAAGTCCTAAGCGATGACAAGAAGAATCAAATATTCAGAAAGTGCACTATATGAGGAGAGCACTTCAAGTACAAATTCCCTGGGATTAAAATGAACTTACCATACCAAAGGGCAGAAAGAAAGACAAAGGAGCTTTTTGAAGGGTGAAGAGATAAGTGGCCCATGCCTGTAATCTCAGCACTTGGAGAGGCCTATATCTCCAGGAAGATGGCTTGAGCCCAGGAGTTTGAGCCCAGCCTGGGCAACATAACAAAATTCCATCCCTGCTTAAAAAAAAACAAAGAAAACAGACAAAGAAAAAGGCAGGCACGGTGCACACCTATAGTTCCAGCTATTGGGGAGGCTGAGGCGGGAAGATTGCCTGAGTCCAGAAGTTTGAGCTTGTAGTAAGCTATGATTGTGCCACTGCACTTCAGCCTGGGTGACAGAGAAGTAATAAAATGTGGAGACGTCTTGTATACCATGCTAATTAAGAAGTCTAGATTTAATTTTAAATAAAAAGGAAAGCCACTGGGAGGTTTTAGGTAGGAGAATGTGATAATCCAGCAAATGCTTTAAAGATTATCTGAAAGCTGCATGAGTAATTGATTGTGCTTTGGGAGCAGTGGAAACAAGAAAACTTACATCCATCTCAGTATCTCAGGCAAGAAATGATGGCTGAGACTGGGCTGGTGGCTGTGGAAATGGTGTGAAATGCTCGAATTTTGGTTACTGAATACGCTATCTAGTGTCTATCTATATATGTACTGTTTGTTTTCTATTTTACATATCAGAATTAAATTTTTTTGAGCACTAGGACTTTGCTTTGGTCATTTTTCCATGCCGCAATATCTAGAACAGTGCCTGACACAAAGTAGGTGCTAAATAAATAAACATTTATTGAATTAAATAATAAATAGCTTACATATGGATGCTGAGATAAACTTAAATTTTGGGCTTGAGCACTTGGGTTGAGTGTGTCATCAACTTGGATGGAAAAGACTGAAAAAGGCACATGTTTGTGAATAGAAAGCAAGAGTTCCACTTTTGGCAAGTTGGATTTGAGCTGTCTCTTGAGAGTAGACACGTTTTTACACATGTATGGAGCTCAGTACCTGATTTTTTTCATTCATTCACGTTTTGTCTCCCTATTTGCTCTGCAAGCTTGGCAAGAGCAGGGGCTTCCTAAGTGTGACCCCCAAACAAGTGATATCAACATAACCTGCAACTTGTTAGAAATGCAATGTTTTGGGCTCCACCAACTGTATGAGAAACTCTAGGGTATGAGGGCCAGGCACAGTGGCTCACTCCTGTAACCCCAGCAATTTGGGAGGCTGAGGTGGGTGGATCACTTGAGGTCAGGAGTTTGAGACCAGCCTGACCAATATGGTGAAACCCCATCTCTACTAAAAATACAAAAATTAGCTGGGCGTGGTGGCGTACACCTGTAGTCCCAGCTACTCGGGAGGCTGAGACAGGAGAATTGTTTGAACCCAGGAGGCAGAGGTTTCAGTGAGCCAAGATCTCACCACTGCACTCCAGGCTGGGCAACAGAGTGAGACTCAGTCTAGAAAAGAAAAAAAAAAGAAAGAAAAGAAAAGAAAAGAAAAGAAAAGAAAAAGAAACTCTAGGGGATGAATTCAGCATTCTGCATTTAACCAGACCTGTTTGTGACTCTGATGAGCATTAAGGTTTGGGAATCACGGGTCTAAAACTGCCAGATATAGCCACAAGAAAGAGTTGAACATGATTTGGGGCAGCTATGCAAACTAGCAAACCATTTTGATTGTTTTTCTTCCCTCTCATCAAATCTCCCTTTATCATTTAAACTTGCTTAGCTGCTTTACTTTGTCCTTAGAATAAAATATTTTCTATTCTTTTAAATTATGTAACTATGGTTAACAGCAGAACATTCCAAAAATAATTTTAGCCTTTCTAAACATTTCCTCATCTGTCACTTAATTTTAGTCTCTGAGCAGCTATGAAACAGTAGGGATGGGAATTCTAACCCCACTTCACATGTAATATATGTAGGCAAAATCCCATTAGGTGATTTATTGATGATTACGTAAATTTGGGTAGATTTGAGACATAAAATTTTTGCTGATAAATATGGGATAAGAAAACATTGACCTTAAGTTTTACCCTTAACACTGAAATTACCTAGCCAACAGTAGGTGCTCAATAAATATTTATTGGCTAAGTGAATAATTCCTCAAACAGATGCTGCAGGGTTCAAGAAAATGCAAATTTACCTTAGCATATATGTATTCGTTGAAACCAGGATACTGCATGACCCTAACATTCTGTTTAATTGGGCACCCACTTCCAAGCTCTACCCATACTATCCAGCAACATGGGAATTTTAGGGGGGAGGCAGATTATAACCTGAAGTTATTCATAATCAGTTTCTTATCTCTTTAAGACAATAATTGACATAGTGTTCTCTAATTCTTTACGTGGCTACGCTTCTCATTCTGTCAATTACTTGTGCATTTGAAACTTTCAGTGTTCCATGTCCTGACCTCCGTTTTGAATTACCTGAACAAGGCAAACAACTGGTGAGGCTGAGACTGATTCTTGCCAATGTATCTGTCTCTCTTTATTTTAAAACTGAAAACACTTCCCTACCCCTACTGGAATGCTTTTTGCCTATCATACCCAGGATAATAATGAAACATTCCTATGTTTGCATAAAGCCATAGAATTTTCAATGCGATTTCAGAATAAATTGTCTCATTTAGCTTAGCTTAGAAAGCCCTAGACACAGGTTTTTAAAAAACCCAATAGACATTGAAACCCAGCTAGAATACTGAAACATTAATGATGTTGATAATAATAATAGCAAACATTTTTTTGAATGTTCACTATGTTCCAGCCACTGAGCTGCCGGATGTGGATGGTAACATTTATCTGGCATGTGAAGGACTTACTATAACCGGGATGGGAAGGACTTACTATTGTTCTTATTTCACAGATGGTCAAGCTATAGCTCAGCAAGTTTAAAAGCATTTAAAAGCTTTGCTTTTCAAATCAAAGTTGTGATTTGAATCCAGCTCTGTCAGACACCAAAACCCGTGGCACTCAACACTTTTCCACTCCAAGACTATCAGCCTACAAAATTTATGAACTGAACCACTTTTCAGTCCTACCTCATTAAAAGAGTTAGCATCTAAGAAACCCATTCAAAAGTGGGCAAAGGAATTGAACAGACACTTTTCAAAAGAAGATACATATAAAGCCAACAAACATGAAAAAATGCTCATCATCACTCTTTATTAGAGAAATGCAAATCAAAACCACACTGAGATAACATTTCACACTAGTTAGAATGGCAATCATTAAAAAATCTGGAGACAACAGATGCTGGAGAGGGTGTGGAGAAATAGGAACACTTTTACACTGTTGATGGGAGTGTAAATTAGTTCAACCATTGTGGAAGACAGTGTGGTGATTCCTCAAGGACCTAGAAATAGAAATTCCATTTGACCCAGCAATCCCATTACTGGGTATATATCCAAAGGATTGTAAATCATAAATCATTCCATTATAAAGACACATGTACACATATGTTCATTGTGGCACTGTTTACAATAGCAAAGACCTGGAACCAACCTAAATGCCCATCGATGATAGACTGGACAAGGAAAATGTGGCACATATACACCATGGAATACTACGCAACCATAAAAAATGATGAGTTCACGTTCTTTGTAGGGACATAGATGAATCTGGAAACCATCATTCTCAGCAAACTGACAAAAGATCAGAAAAACCAATAACACATGTTCTCACTTATAGGCAGGTGTTGAACACTGAGAACACATGGACACAGGGAGGGGAGCATCACACACTGAGGTCTGTTGAGGGGGAATAGGGGAGGAACAGTGAGGGGTAGGGAGATTGGGGAAGGATAACGGGGAGAAATGCCAGATATAGGTGATGGGGGATGGAGGCAGCAAACCACATTGCCATTTATGTACCTACCTATGCAACAATCCTGTATGTTTTGCACATGTACCCCAGAACCTAAAGTGCAATTATATATATATGTATATATATATACATATATATGTATATGTATATATATACATATACATATATATGTGTGTGTATATATATATACACAGTTATATAAACAGTGCATATATATATATATATATATATATAAACAGTTAGAATCACATCTGTGAATGCCTGTCATCTGTGTTAACAACTCAGGCGATAAGAAGACTGGCCTAGTTCATGTGGTCAAATACAGTGGGTCTATTTTAATTATATTCATGCTCCATTGGGGCACATGGGCATAAATATTTCTGGTTAGATTTTTTTTTAATGCCTTCAATTACCTGGTTTAACTAGTCACAAATATGTGCCAGCTCTTTTGTTATGGCCGCTGGCCATATCAAGTTTTTACACCATTTAATCCTACCTCTAATCTTCTGTTTTTCTCCAGCTTGTCCTGTCCTTTTCTGCCATTGGCTACTGGTTGTGATGTTGGAGCTCTTATTATTATAGAAAAAACACATTTTCAGCTCCTATTGCATAGCAGGCCTATTTTGAGCATGATGGATATAGCAATGAAGAAAAGCATTACCTTGTCTAAAGTGCCTCACAGTCGGGTGGGGATGATCCACATGTAAATGAATAAAGCATTCAGTTTTTTCATATTTTAGCCTCAGCTCTTCACAACTTGTCTTGGCTGTCACCCTGGGTGTCAGCTGCGCAGGTTCTTTCCAACAAAAGAAAATCCTGCTTCTCCTTCTATCAAAGGGAAGCCTACCCTGATGAATCAACATTTGGCAAAGTGCCCAAGACGTTGTGTGCATGCTTACGTGCATGTGCAATGTTTAGATGCTCACACAGGATATTTGGAACAGAACTGTGTAATAGTTTCTTATCAGACCTCTGGATAAGTGACCAATTTAAAGCTGAAGATGCATTAAAACACAGGCTTCAGGTGATCATCTATAATTTAAACGAAGAAGGTGGGTTGGTCAGGAATTTAGTTCTGAAAGCTTTGACCTTACCTTCAATCAAGGTGAGCCTTTATGGTCTTTTTATTTAGGAAAGATTCTCTAGCTTTAAATTGCCATACCTTACTGTGCTTTCATAGAAGATCTATTTGAAACATTCTGGCCTTTTAATATACCAATGAACTATGGCCCAAAGTCTTTATACTAAAACTATTAGATAAAAATCATATTTTCAGTTTTTGAATAATATGAAGAGGCAAAGCCTTCTCAGGGCACTACACACAGCTGTATATAAAATAAGTATTATTGATTGCTGTATTGTATAGTGCTATTAATTTAAGGCAGATATTTTTGTGTTGTTTAGGATTTTTACATGACGTGCCCATGATGCAGTCTGTGAGAAAAGGAAAACACTTGGATGTAGGACTTGAGAGGAACTTCAGAATCTTGCAGCTGCCAAGTATAAATGTTATCCCAGATGAGCATAAACACATCAGGTTGGAATTTTTTTTTCATGCCTTCAGTTACCTGGCTTAAAAACTAGTCACAAACAGGCACCAGTTCTGATGTCCGCAGTAGACAGAACTTATCTATCAGGGTACATTATTTTGCTAAATCCAGAGATAGTCTCAGCATCTTTTCAGCACAGTGCTTCAGGCATTCACTGATGACATATATTAGTGGGTCCATGAGATTAAATATTTTTGTCAGTCCAACTATTATTCAAACTCTTCATTTACAAAGGACAAGACTGATATTCTAAAGGGTGACTTGACTTAAGGCCAAAGAGTTAAGCAGTCAAGTTGTCACTACCACCAAGGCTACAAGCTGCTTCTACTCCTTGGCACAAGTGCTTTGAAAAGGGGTATCATTTTAGGCAAGGAGATGTTTTTTGATTCAGTTATCAGGTCTTCTTTTCAGATAAATATTTATGTCAACACGTGTCCATTAGCAGGCCCCTTCTCAGCCCCATCATGATCCAGAATTTAGCAGCCAGTTTTGGAGTTCACTGTGTCTAATACTGTCAGCTCTTATTTTTGCAGAGGCTATTCTTTCTATTTCCATAGAAGGCTTGATTATAAAATCACATGGTAAAGAAAATAGTTGTGTAAAAAACCTTCAACAGAAACACTGAAGGGACTCTGACTTTAAATCAATGCTTAGCTTTAAATAGGGAGGCAAACATCATTGCATAAAAAAGAAAATTAAAATATGACCCATCACTGGGAGAAAAAGGAATGCTTTTGAGAAAAGTTTTCTTTAAGATTATATCTTATAAGTACTCTTACACATCATACAGAATATTAGAATGGTTTCATTGCTACAACTTAAGAGTCAGATTAGAATAAGCATTAAAAGGGAAATCCCTGTATTAAAGCCACCACTTTCCACTGAATCAATTATACTCTTATGTCATGAACATCACCAAGAATCCTAGATTTAACACAACATTGAAAGGTGGCATGAAGATTATTTATTAACCTTAGCATTAACCAAATCTGACTTGTCTTAATAATTTTTATTCTATCCAGTCTCACTAAATGGTCACCCCATCCTCCCAGTCACTATACCCAGGAACCCAAATATTATGTTTCACTTCTTTCATTCTCTCCCTCACACACCAAATCCATCAAGTCCTACTGGCTCTACTTCTACAATACAAGCTAGTGACACCCCCTCTTCCCATCTTCAGTATTCCCCCACCCTAGGTAATGCTGCTGTCACTTCTCCCCTAGACTATAAAATAAACTACAGAATGATGGCCCCACTTCTCTTCTTTTCCCCTGCTCCAATTTATACTTCACATGGTGGTTAGAGTAATTTTCCTACAACTTGAATCAGATAATGTCACTCCAATGCTTAAAATTTTCATGTCAACTCACTGCAATCAGAGTCAGTACAACTCCTTTAGATAGTGCACACATTTCTACATACTTCCCCAGTCTTATCTCATAACATTCTTCTCTTCACTCACCATACTCCCAGCAGATAGGTCCTTTCAATGTTCTTAAACACATGCTCTTTCCTATCTCAATGACTTCCCATTAACAGTTCCTTTT
>NW_022436945.1:10866870-10878081 GCF_009761245.1 Sapajus apella
TCCTACAACTTGGATCAGACAATGTCACTCCAATGCTTAAAATTTTCATATGTCAACTCACTGCAATCAGACTCAGTACAACTCCTTTAGATAGTGCACACATTTCTACATACTTCCCCCATCTTATCTCATAACATTCTTCTCTTCACTCACCATACTCCCAGCAGATAGGTCCTTTCAATTTTCTTAAGCACATGCTCTTTCCTATCTCAATGACTTCCCATTAACAGTTCCTTTTTTTTTTTTTTTTTTTTTTTAAAAATTTTTTTCCCATTTCTACACAAGCCCAGATCCTGCTCATCTTTCAGGTCTTGGTTTGAATGTCATCTCATCAGATAACACCCCTCCTCATTCCATAGCAAATGCTTTCAGTAGTCTGCTTATATCATTTTGGGATGTCTTCTTATCTTCTAGAACATGAACATTCACTCCCAACTGCCAGCATCTGTGTCTCTTTGTGGGAGGATGACCTTCAGTCTGCCAGAATGCCTTTGACTGTACATGGAGAACTTGAAGTGGCCATGGATATGTATCCCCCTTCACCCCAGAGTGCAGCCTTAGCCAGTGACTGATGGATGAGGAGTATACATGCTCCAGCTCCCTGGCTTCATGATGGATGTAGCGCTGCAATCAAAATGTATTTCCCTTACATCTTCCCTGCAGGATTGAGCCAGTTTTCCTCTGAGGATCTTTGCTTGATATTGCATTCTTATTTATTCTCCTTCCCTTTCTGGACCTATTTTTTACTTCCCTACCACTTTTCTGGGAGCAATTTCTAATAAATCACATTGACACAAAATCTCATCTCAGGATCTGCTTCTGCAAAAGCACACCAAGAGACAGCTCCAACTTTTACCCGGTTACTCTCCATCAATGCATCCCATTTATTTTATTCCAAGCATTTGTCAAAAACGGTTAATATATAGTGAATTTCTTGTTCACTTGTTTTTTGTCTATATCTCTCATTCAACTGTGAACAAATTGAGGACACAGACAGTATCCTTTTAAAACTAGTATACCTCCAGCACCCAGAACATGGTTTGGCCATAGTAGTTGCCTAACTAATGTTTATGTTTTAAAATTAATGAACAAATAACAAAATCTTTCCTGGTGCCCCTGTTCATCCAGGCTGAATTACTTCTTCCTGCTCTGGTTTCCATGATGTCCATCAAGTAGCTTCTGATTAGAATTCAGTTTTTCATGTATCTTGATTATAAAGGTAGCATAGCCTTGCCACACTGACATGAGTATATGGTTCACATGACAATTCTTGTTGTAATATGCCGTTCTCCTTTGAGAATAGACTATATGCCAAGCAGAACTAAGGTAGAGACACAATATTTTATTAAATCCTAGCCAACGGTTTTGTGAGGTAGATACATTATCTTGTGTTTTGCAGAAGAGAAAACTAATATTCAGAGCTACGGAATGTGCCCAAGGTCATCCAAATGGTTAGTGGTGATGGCTGTATTTGAATCCAAGTGTGACTGCAAAGCTGTGTTCTCAAATCTCATCCTGCTGCCTCTGTCCTACGTGAAACTTAGCTTGAGTCATTCTCTTGGGAATAATCAAGTTAAAATATTGAGCTTCTGGACCTTCAAAGTAGAGGGCCACATCCTAGAATTCTATGACTTATTTGAATCACTACTCAGCTCCAGCTGGCCTTGACGTTCTAAATGACACCACCATTTTCTGCTCCTGCCAGAGCCAGTGCCCTAAAACAAACTTGTAGAACTCTAAAATTAGATCCAATATTCTGTTTTATTTTTTAATTTTATTTTTTGAGATAGGGTTTCACTGTGTCATCCATGTTAAAGTGACCATAGCTCACTATGGCCTCCAACTCCTGGCTCTAGCGATCCTCACCCTAACCCTCCTGAGCTGTTGGGACTATGGCATGCACCACCATACCCGACTATTTAAAAAAAAAAATTGTGGGTTTTTTTTTTTTTTTGGTAGAGATGAGATTTCACTATGTTTCACAAGCTGGTCTAGAGCTCCTGGCCTCAAGCATCTTAGCCTTCCAAAGTGCTGGGATTATAGGTGTGAGTCACTATACCCAGCCCAATATATATACGTGTGTGTGTGTGTGTGTGTGTGTGTGTGTGTGTGTGCGTGTCCCCTTATCTGTGGTAGAAATTGGGCTATGTCATCTAAATGGTTAGTGGTGAAGGCTCTGTTAGAATCCAAGTCAGACTGCAAAGCCCATGTTCTTAAACCTCATCATGACACCTCTGTTCTACATGAAGTTTGCTTAGCAAACTCTATATCCCAATTTCTACCACAGAGAATGGAGGCTAAGGATAAGGGGGTTCTATATTTTCTATGCCTCAAGACTAGTGGCAAAGACTCTGAGATTAGGGATGAAAAGTATGGGAGAGTGGGATTTTGAGAAGAGTTGTTCTGATATTCAGCAATCTACAATTAAATTTTGGGCTGATGGTCAAAAGAGACAACAGTGTGGAAAACATGAAAAGCCAAAGGAATGACTTAGGGATGGAAATGATGTATTGATTTATTCAACAAATGATATTTATCCAACATCTAGGTATGCCAAGCATGCACTTGATACAAGAAAGACAAAGCAAAATGAGAAGCAGAAAGAGTCCTTACAACACTGGAGTGGAAACAAAGATGATTAGCACAGTGGTAAGGGACGTGATGTAGAGGCTGACAGCTCATGCTTGGGTGGCTCCCTGCTGAACTGGAATGCAGGCTCTGCCTCTTCCTTACTGCCTATGTTACTTAATCTGTGCCAAATTTATTCCTGTGTAAAATGAGGATAAAAATAGTACACTCACCACGCTCATCAAGGTGTCCTAAAGATTAAATAACTTAATGCTTGTAAAGGTTTTGGAGCAGTCTCTGACTGCTCCGTATGAGCAGTATGGCCATGTAAGTTTCTTCAATAAACAAGGCAGAATTTGGGGCTAAAATAAAATACATGCAAGTTACTATAGGGATGCAGTAAAGAAAACCTTAGCCTGGTGAGAAGGTGCAAAAACCAAAAAAGGATCACAGAGATGTAACATTTAAAGTGAGTCTTAAGGCCGGGCCCAGTGGCTCACACCCGAAATCCCAGAACTTTGGGAGGCTGAGGCAGGCAGATTACTTTAGGTCAGGTGTTCGAGACCAGCCTGGCCAACATGGTGAAGCCCCCATTTCTACTAAAAATAAAAAACTTAGCTGGGTGTGGTGATGTGCACCTGTAATCCCAGCTGCTCGGGAGGCTGAGGTGAGAATCACTTAAAACTAAAGGCGAATGTTGTATTGAGCCAAGATCACACCTCTGCATTCCAGCCTGAGTGACAGAGTGAGACTCTGCCTTAAATAATAATAATAATATGAGTCTTAAAAGATGGTTTGGAATTCATCAGTGAAAAAAGTGAGGGAAAGAAAAAGGGGAGACAGGCCCTAGCACCTGCACAGGCAAAAGCAGGCAGGTGGGAAGCTATTGGTTGTGTACCTGAATGTGTTCGCATACGTAGTGAGAGGATGGGGAGTGATGAGATATCCGGTTGTTGCTTAAAAGGAATTAGGGCATTAAGGGCCTTGTGAAGCAATGAAGGAGTTTGACTTCACGTTATTGAGAAATAACTTTAAGAAAATTTTAAGTAAAAATAATTTTATGATCAGAGTTACAAAGTCCATTCTGGTCATAGTATGGAAGATGGCTTTTGTTGAGTGAAGTATCCACTTACCAGGCTGCAGATTGAGCCAGATTAAGAATGACAGGAGCCTTAAATAATGAACTATCATGGGAAATGATATTTATAGGAAATAATAGCAACAGTCAAGCCCATTTTGTTTGCAATGATCAAATTTGCAGTAGTTTATTTTGAATAAATGTGTTGATTCAAAGAGTCAATCAAAGAGATAGAATCACAATGGAAAATCAGTTTCACAATCAGAAGTCAGTGCTCCAAATTAAAAGTCAGTCTTCACCTACTCGATGGGTGAAGAAAGCAACAGTTTTAATGTTACCTGAGACACTGAAAAAACAATTATATATTTAAAAGGGCTAAGGAAATTTGCAAAGTGTCTATAAACAAGGTAATTATTTGGGAATAATTTTGTTACAATTTCTTGAGCACTTGCTCATTTTCATTGTGCTAGCAATTTATATACATTATCTTATGTACATTATTATCTCACAATAATTCAATAAGGTAGGTACTATCAGTCCCATTTAACAGATGAGAAACGGGGGTTTAAAGAGACTTAGATATTCACTTAAATGTCAAGGGATAGAGCAGAAAACCACAGTCTTTACACATGTACAGAGCCCACACTGATTACATCTGTGATATTCAGTTCTCACTATGAATTTATTTGAACTCAGACATTCTTTTTAAAGAAACAAAAATGCAACTTTCTGAAGCATACAATGGAGAGTAAAGCGGATGCTTTTCCTATTATAGTTTATTTTTTGCACAAATTATCCCTCTCACTTTTTATATACAAATGATGTTTTCATTGAGGCCGAGCATTTAACTAAATTAAAAAATTATTCCTTAAAAACAGAATGCCAAGGAAACATGAAAACACGTTGAGGACAACTCAGAGTGGCGATTTGATAGCAGTTACCTGTTATAATATATGGTATAATATAACATATGGTATAATATATGGTATAATAATATGGTACAATATAGTGATGACAGCTTGGATTCCCTGGAATTAGCCAGGATGGAATATAACTCTCAGCTCTACTATTTACAACTGGTAAGATCTTGGGCTAGTCACATAGTCTGTCTATGTCTCAGTTTCCTTCTCTGTAAAGTAGGATGACAGCTACTCTAATGCAACTTGTATGTGAGATTAAATGAGATGATGTGGTCAAAGTGCCCAGCTCAGATATGACCACTCTAAATAGAATGATGTGATGTTTGATGAAAACAATGGATGCTCATTCAAGTTTCTATTTCTTTCAAATATGACTGTCTCAAAAATGACATGTTATTAAAATTTGCCTAGCTAGAGGAATATTCATAGTGACAGTCTCCTACTGTTTAAAATGTATTTTTAGTTAAATTTGTTTCTTATTGAAAAGTGCTGCCTCTTAATTCTCTCATGAGAATAATGTCATGGTGTTATGTTTGACTAACCTCAGGTTCTACATTAAAAAAGGTAGATAAAAAAAATCTTCTGGAGTTGTTCTTATACTTCCTATCCTGTGTGTATATCCTATGTACAACAAAACAACGCCACAGCTAAGTTTTACAGTGTTGTAAAAGGTCACTTTTAATGATTTAGGCCTTTCATGTATCAATCTTTCTACATTTACATTTTCCGGAATTTCAACATCAGAGTTTTCTTAAACTAAGTGAATAAATATTCAAGTCTCAGTGTGTATTTTGAAATGACTCTTTGCATAATAATCTTTTTATATGAAAATGGAGTCTCTGGGTGTACATAAACAGGTTTTACTGATATTTTAATGGAACCAACTGAAACACAGAGGCCTTTATCATCAAACACAGTGCTCTCAATGTTTATTTGTATAGGGATGTCATTTCCTATTTTAATATTTTGTTACTTTATCACCCATACTACTGTTTCCTTTCATTAATTAGCTATTGATGTTTTCTAAAATTAATTTTGCAGACAGAATTCACTGACAGATTTCTAAACTAATGAGTCTGACTTTGTCTTGAGGGAGGCAAAGAAGGGAGGTGGTCACAAACATGCAAAGAGACAGTGTTGCTCTCCGCTTCAACCAAGGGGCAGAGGAACATGTCTTTCACATGTGGCCTTTGAGCCTGTGAGGCATTTGAGCCAAATAACACCTCATTCACCAGTATTTTCCAAACACATTTTAAATCCCATATGCTAAGGGTTTCGATAGAGATGGTTTTGGGTGCTATGTGAAGACACCCAAGACACACCTAGTCCAGTCTTGGGAATGGTCAAGAAGGACTTCCTGAGCAAAAATTATGGCTGAAGCTAAGAGATAAAGAATGAGGATGTATGACCTCAGCTAAGGTGCATGTGGGGGGTTTCTATCAGGCAGGAGGAGCTGCATCTGCAAATGTCCCAAGCACGGGTAGATCTTGTCTTAATTATAAATGTACAAGTACTTCAGCATAGCTGGAAAATAAAGCACACAAGATGGTGTATCAAGAGGTTAAACCAGAACAATGGCAGAGGCCTCATATGCCATGGTAAGGAGCCTGCCCATGGTTTTATAGGGGAGGGTGATGTAATCATAATTTGGCTGTAGTGAGGAAGAAGGACTAGAAAGCTACTAAAAAGGTGAGGAAACATCTTAAGAGGTTGTCTTAATGATCCAAGTGAAACATGCTTTGCTAATGACAGAAAGGACAGAGAAGGTGTATTGAGACAAACATAATTAGGATATCTAATACAATTTGCCTATTGACTAGATAGCAAAAGTAAGGGTAATGTGAACTATAGCTTCCCAGGTAAATCCAGGGAGTCAGTGCCAAGTTTTTCATTGCCTCTTTAATTTCCAACTTCATTTAATTTAATTTAATTTATTTATTTGGGGGTACAGGGTCTCACTCTGATGCTTAGTTGGAGTGCAGTGGTGCCCTCACTGCAGCCTCCACCTCATGGACTCAGTCTTTCCACCTCAGCCTCCTAAGCAGCTGGGCCTACAGGTGAATGCCACCATGCCCAGCAAATTTTTGTATGTTTTGTAGCATGGTGTTGCCCAAGCTGGTCTCCAACTCCTGAGCTCAAGTGTTCCTCCCACCTCAGCCTCCCAAAGTGCTGGGATTACAGGCATGAGCCACTGCACCCGGCCCACCTTCATTTTAGAGTTCTGGGTGGATGCTGCCGTAACTCCATAACCTAAATTAGAAATTTACAGGAAGAGAGGAAGAAATACATAGCTCAAGAGATGGGGAGAGACAAAGATGGCAGCTGCATAGCAAGATCAGGGACTCAGGAGATCAGAGCTCAAATTGGGCAGGCACCATTCCTATTAGCTGTATAATTTTCAGAATTGGTTTTGGTTTGGGATGTGAGCTAAAAAGAAAGACAGTTTGGCAAAAGATCTTAAACTACATCTACATTAGTTCTGCCCTGTTACTCTTCAAATTTTGAACAAAGCCCATTTGAATTTATTGGGTTGAGTGCCTAACTCAATAAGCATGTGCTTATTAGCACAGGTATTTTGGGATAAGAGCATGAGTAGGGAGCGTTTCATACTCTACTTAAACAGTTTAACCACCAGAAAGTATCACTGGTTCAAAGACTTTTCAGGCACTGATGGTCTTAAACAATATCTAGCACAATGGTTCCCAACCATTTCTAGTCATGGATTCTGTTGGTCAAATTAACACTTACACAGAAATCCAGAATGCCAAACATAAAAAGGATGAAAGTGGAGCTGCATCGGTTAAGGAAGGTATGAGGTACCAGCCATTGGGCCCACACTCAGCTGCCAAGGAAAACAATTCTGCAGAACCCAGAAGTATTGTTAACGTGCAGATATACACTCAAGTTGAGGAGTGACTGCTGGGCTTGGTAGGTAGTAACATAAAAGTGATAAGATGATAAAACACCTAAAAGCCATGCTACTGATGGAAAAATGGTTCAAAATATTATTAGATTTAATTCATCAAATAGATCATGGTCAACTTTACCTGTAGAAAATGACAGTATTATGCATGTAAGAATTATGTATGAGGAAATACAAAACCAGCAAAACATATCTGCCACCTTTTTCTGGTTTCTCCATTGATAAATATTTGCTATTAGCGTATTCAATTAATTTTTTTCTAGCACATGGAAGCAGACACATTCATTTAAGAATAGATTGTAGGTCAGGTGTAGTGTCTCATACCTATAATCTCAACAATTTGGGAAGCTGAGGGGGGTGCATCACTTGAGGCCAGGAGTTTGAGAACGTGGCCAACATGGTGAAACCCTGTCTCTACTAAAAATCCAAAAATTAGCCAGGTGTGGTGGTGTGCACCTGTAGTCTCAGCTATTCAGGAGGCTGAGGCAAGAGATTCACTTGAACCCAGGAAGCAGAGGTTGCAGTAAGCAGAGATCATGCCATTGTACTCCAGCCTGGGCAACAGACTGAGACCCTATCTCAAAAACAAAAAAGATTGTAGAAGAAAATTTTAAATTATAAAAGCACTATCCACCTCATTTTTCCTTGTAAAATGGGAAGTGGTTGCATTATTGAATTTAGAATAAAGAAAAGGATGTTGGTCTTGTCTGAACTACTGGTACTTTCCAATAATACAGCTTGGGAACCAGTGTTTTAAACTAGTCATGATTTTAACACATGAAATCTGAGGCATCCAGGGGTCCCTCTGTGAGGTCATTAATCAAACCCAGGTTTATTTGTTTATTTTTCTGTAGCAGTGTCTGACAGGTTATGGTCAGAGACTTCCCATGTGGAATAGAGACAATCAAGTAGAAAAGATTTTCTCCTCATTTCTAGTACTGAGCTTACAGTCTAGACAAAGCAAAAGCTGTTGGTAGTCAGGAAAAAGGACTTACTCATGTTTTGAGATATAGCATTTTAGGAGATGAGGCATTACTCATGCAACCTGTGTTCATCTGCTTTATTAACATGTGTTACTTATGATGCTTAGGGTGCCAGTGCTTATAAATAGTTCTTGGAAACCATCTTACTAATGTTGTCCAAAGGTCTGATGGAGTCCAAAAAAAAGAGGCCTCTGGGGGACTGCCTGTCACAGGGAAGGGGAGAAGTTATAAAGATGGGAGAGGTCTTGACTTCATAATCATCTCCAGGTGCTTCTGGGCAGCATCTCCAGAAGCTTGGGATCAATGTGAGAAATACAATCTTTCCATAAATAATGCAATGTGTTGCTATAAGGCTCACACACACACACAAAGAAAAAGGGAGAGAAACTCTTGGTTGATACAGGAAAGGAAAGTAATTATCTGCTGGTTTGGCAGTAATTTATCGAGACTGGGAAAGCAAATCATTAGCAATCAAGAAAACTCTTAGGATAGGGCAAGGCAGAGAGGTAAAACTATTAGACATATTCAGGAAGAATTTATGTGTTTTCTCCATCAGTAACCTCATGCATTTTACTTATTTTACAATATTTAAAAAAAAGCATTACTTAGAAACTGTAAAATATGAAGAATGCCTTCTTAGTCAAACAGCATTATAATTTGGGGTGACTGCATTGCTAGCAATTTATTTTGTGCAGTTTTATAGTGGTCAGGCACATGGACTCAAAGCTGGACTGCTGGGTTCCATTCATAGGTAAATATTTTTTGGACATTTTCCTTAACCTCTCTGCCTTTGTTTCATCATGCATAATTCAGGATAAAAGCAGTACCAATCCCATAAACTTGCTGGGAAGTGTAAATGAATTATTGTATGAAAAGCTCTGGGAATATTACCTAGCCTATTACCAATGCTATGTTAGCATTGACTATTATTATTTAATCATATTTAAAAACAACACTAAATTATAATAGCTCATGTTTATTGAGAGCTTATTGTGAGTCATATTTTCCTGAGCATTTTATATGCAAGTCAGTCATCAGATCGTCATGATAGAATTATTATCATCCCCATTTTACAGATAAGGAAATTAGCAACAAAACTCAGGCGTGGAGCCCTTTATTACCATTCCTTACACCTCTTTAATGTGCATTTTGAATTTCCTTTTCTAGTCTTTTCACATAGTTTCCTTCTTGTATAGTGCAATTAACAAAATGAATGTACTTTAAATGGGGCTAATCCAAGTGAAGAAGAATTAAGACAAGCTATGCCTATTGATTTCAGCTCAACAATTCACACCTTCATAAGCCATGACACCATTCTCACTGTATTTCATTTGAATGCTATTATTTTACTTGGTGATTGGTACATATAAATATTTTATACAGACGCTTCTCTTTGTGCCATTAGGATGATGAAGGGTATAAATGCTAATGGAATTTAAGGTTCTCTGATTTTTCTTTTGGGTCAATTGTCAATTATCTACAGCACAATTCTTGTAAGTTTAAGCAATTCTTTCTTCTACATTTCTCTGTCAGTATCCTGTTTGTTGAGATGAAGAATTTTAGTAGCAATAGACTTATTTATAACATAGCTAGAATTATAGTGTCTCATTTTATTGTGTCACTGCAAAGGACAATACTGGCATACTCTTAAGATACTGCTTTGTTGACAACGTAGTTGACACTATTTATTGTTATTCTTAATTATTACTGATAGTACATCAAAAGTGGAAAAGGTCAATTGAATAAACACATCCTTCACCTTTTCTAAGAAATACAAGATTCTTTTGACTTAACACAATTCCTGGTCAATATAAGTGTCTGCTCCATGACACCCCAATTACCTGCCTAATCAGATCTGCCTACTGTATCCTCTGTAGCAACTTCTTCCTAATTGTTGGCTATTCTAATGGGCAGTATGCTGCTGAATTATCTCCCACAGAAAGTCTGACTTCCTTCCTGTATCACCCTATCTCAGTGAAAGCCATTTACATTCAACTAGGCACTCAAGTCAGGATCTGGGAGTCATCTTTCAACAATGACAATGAGAAATGATGCCTAGGAAAAGAATGGGGAGAGTGGCTTTACTTACTTGCTCCATAATCCTCATCATTATACTCTTTCTATACTCATTTTACTTTCCATATTCTTGTTCATACATTTCCTCAATTCTATGTAGAATGCTATTTTAATATATTTAAAACAGTATAACATCCATATCTCTCCAAATTGTAGAACTCCTAAATTCCACTTACACTAAAACGTGAAGCTGCTGCAATTCTTCCAACTTTTTCTCTTACTATACCCAAACCCCATGAAAGGTGAGGAAAGGTGGATCACTTGTTTCTATATACTAGAGCTGTACCTCATATACACTTCTATTATTGCACTTTCCACACTTCATGTATGCATGCATGTGTGTATGTATATATGGAGGGGGTGTGTCTCCATTAGACTGGAGCTCTCCAAGGGACAGGTCTTATTCACATCTAAATTTGAAATACTTAACACAATTCCTGGTATGCAGCAGGACAGGGTATGCTCAATAAATTATTGCATAATAAACAGACAATAGATAAAAGAATAATTAGACTAAGGTTTTGCTTGCAGGTCTCATATGACCTTGGAGAAATCACCTAGCTTCTCACTGCTTAAGTTTATTCTTTCATTAAAAATAAAAAAAAATTTAAAAAGACTTATAATAGGCCGGGCGCGGTGGCTCAAGCCTGTAATCCCAGCACT